>NW_007728491.1:31830-33605 GCF_000696425.1 Galeopterus variegatus
ATAACAAAATACCTGGAACTGGGTAACTTGTAAGAAAATGAAATTTATTGCTTACAGTTTCAGGGGATGGATGTCCAGAGTCCATGGAACACATCTGGTGAAGGCCGTCTTTGGTGGTGACTTCAGTGATGGCAGAGTATCACACTGTAAAATTGTGGAACAGAGAGAGCGGAGAGTATCCTCTTCATTCACTCTCTTTTTAAAGCCCTCAGAACCACTCCCATGACCACCATTTTTAATCCATTCATAGTGCCATGGTCCTGCAATCTAATCACCTCTTCAAGGTCCCACCTTTCAATTACCATAATAGGATTTCCCACCCTCTTAACACTGTCACAGTGGGGATCAAGTTTTGAGGGGACACTCAATCCAAGACAAATCCTCATATTGAATAAATCCCATAGGTCTTGAGAAGGAAAACAAAAAATAAATCCACATAGTAATATATTGTATTGTAATTGCAAAACAACAAAGACAAAGGTTTTAATGGCAACAAGAGTGGAAAGACTGATATTTTACAAAGAATAAAATTAATCAGCAGAATTCTCAAAATATTAGTGATCAGGAAAGAATGAAATATACTTTCAAAATGTTGATACCAACAATAGTTTTTCTAGAATTCTCAATTCAGATAAATTATTATTCAAAGCAAACAAAATAAAGACATTTTCAGAAAAACAAAAACTATGAGGACTGATCATTCAAAGACCATCATAAAGTAAGCTACCTTAAAAAGGAGAAAACTTGGAGGAATGGGATGCAAGATGTAATAGTGAACAAAGAAATGAGTAAATACGTATGTAAGTCTAAATGAACATGAACGTGAAACTTAATAACAATGATAACTCATTTAGGAAGAGGATTAAAAGCACAGTAGAGCTAAAATTCTAGAAATAATAACATGTAAAATGGAAAGAGATAATTAATTTTCTAATATCATATTTTTCCAGAGGAGAGCAGAAACATTCATGTTAGACTGGCAAGTTAAGTATGTTTATTAAAATTTGAAGGATAGAGACTAAAATAGAAATAGAAAATATAATTTCCAAATCAGTATTAGAAAAAGAGGGAAATAAAGCAAATATAATTAATACAAAAGAAGGCAGAAAAGAATAAAATAAGATAGAAAATATATAGCAGTTGGAAGGCACAGATAAGATGGTAAGAATATATTCAAATTTATTGATACAATAAATATAAACAAGTTCAATGACAACTAAGAAACAACCCCATTAAAAAAATGAGCTTTAAATCTTAACACACAGCTCTCCAAAGAAGATATATAGCTGGTAAATAAGCATATGGAAAGCTGCCCCATATCATATGTCACCAGGGAAATGTGAATTAAAACAATGATAGGATACCACTACACACCTATTAGAATGGCCAAAATCCAGAACACTGATTACACCAAATGCTGCTGAAGATGTGGAGCAACAGAAACTCTCATGTGATGCTGGTAGGAATGCAAAATGGTACAGCCACTTTGGAAGATAATTTGGGAGTTTCTTATTAAATTAAACATTCTCTTACTGTGTGATCCAGCAATCATGCTCCTTGGTATTTACCCAAAGAAACTGAAAATTTAAGTTTACACAAAAACCTTCACATGTATATTTATTGCAGCTTTATTTTTAATTGCCCAAACTTGGAAGTGGCCAAGATGTCCTTTACTAGATGAATGGATAAACTGTGGTATATCCCAACAATGGAATATTTTTCAGTGCTAAAAAGAAATGAGCTATCAAGTCATGAAAAGACATGATTAGTGGCAT
>NW_007728491.1:34773-41980 GCF_000696425.1 Galeopterus variegatus
TATCACACAAATTGGACTGTAAGGCAAAAGGCATTATTATGAGATGAAGATGGTTACTATAGAATGATTTAAAAAAAAAATTCACCAGGAAGCTATAACAACCCCAAAGCTGTATACACCTATCAAAATAGCTCCAAAATACATAAAGTAAACACTTGTTGCATTTCGATAACTAAATCTACAATTTTAGTTAAGGAATATTTGTAGCATAATTCTCATATTATGTGCTAGATCATGTAGTTAGAAAACTAGTAAATATACTTGTGATTTAACAAGACAATAAACAAGTTTGATATATAGAATGTAAAACTGTCCTCCCCCAAATTAAAGATACGAATTCTTTTCCCGCACACTTACTACGTATTATTAATATTATATTAAATACGTATTAGATCACATAGCAAGTCCCAATAAATACCAAGTTATAGGTGTTATACACACCAAAGTTCTTATTTGCAATGCAAAAAAATTAGAAATGAATAGCCAAACGATTGGAAAATTTAAATTATGGACTTAAAAAAATTAAAATAGTTCCTGGGGCAAAGAGATACTGGACAGTAAAGTAGATATCAGAACTTGTGTAATGAAGCTAAACTGGTCCTTACAGTGACACTCACAGCCTTTTATGCATATATCAGAAAATAAAAAATTATGAACTAAATCACCTAACCCAAGAAGTTAGAAAAATAAAAAGAAATTAAACATATCTTGGCTATTGTGAATAATTGCTGGGAGCTGGGGGAGGCGGAAATAAGGAGTTGTTGGTCAAAGGGTACAAAATTTGCGTTTTGCAAGATGAATAAGTTCTGGGAATCTAAAGTACAGCAATGTGACTATAGTTAACAGTACTGTATTGTATACTTGAAATTTCTAAAAGGGTAGATCTTAAGCATTCTCACCATAAAAGAAAAACAAACAAACAAAAATATAAAGTAAACACTTGTTGCATTTCGATAACTAAATCTACAATTTTTGTTAAGGAATATTTGTAGCATAATTCTCATATTATGTGCTAGATCATGCAGTTAGAAAATTAGTAAATATACTTGTGATTTAACAAGACAATAAACAAGTTTGATATATAAAATGTAAAACTGTGCTCCCCCAAATTAAATATACAAATTCTTTTCCCGCACACTTACTACGTATTATTAATATTATATTAAATACGTATTAGATCACATAGCAAGTCCCAATAAATACCAAGTTATAGGTGTTATACACACCAAAGTTCTTATTTGCAATGCAAAAAAAATAGAAATGAATAACCAAACGATTGGAAAATTTAAATTATGGACTTAAAAAAATTAAAATAGTTCCTGGGGCAAAGAGATACTGGACAGTAAAAGTAGATATCAGAACTTGTGTAATGAAGCTAAACTGGTCCTTACAGTGACACTCACAGCCTTTTATGCATATATCAGAAAATAAAAAATTATGAACTAAATCACCTAACCCAAGAAGTTAGAAAAATAAAAAGAAATTAAACATATCTTGGCTATTGTGAATAATTGCTGGGAGCTGGGGGAGGCGGAAATAAGGAGTTGTTGGTCAAAGGGTACAAAATTTGCGTTTTGCAAGATGAATAAGTTCTGGGAATCTAAAGTACAGCAATGTGACTATAGTTAACAGTACTGTATTGTATACTTGAAATTTGTAAAAGGGTAGATCTTAAGCATTCTCACCATAAAAGATAAACAAACAAACAAAATAGAAAGCAAAGAAAAAAAAATGTGAACTATGTGAGGTGATGGATGTGTTAATTAGCTTGACCATGGTAATTATTTCACAATGTGTACACACATCAAGACATCAAGTTGTACACCTCAAATGTAAACAATTTTTATTTGTCAATAACTTTTCAATAAAGGTGGGAAAAAATCAAAACCAAATAAAGAAGGGAAAATATAGTAACAACAGAAACTGATCATGTACAAATCAGAGAATATTAGTCAACAAAATCAAAATGTATTTCTTCTAATAAAGTTGATTAATCTGTAGAAAATTTGATCAAGAAAATAGAGAATGTAAAAATAAGTAATTCTAGAAATAAAGAGAAGAATGTAACTGTTGGCGCAATAGAATTTTAAGAGAATTCCATGAACTACTTTATGCCAATACATTTGAAAAACTTAATGTTTTAGAAAAATAGAACCTACTGAAAATTACTCAATTAGAAATATAAAATCTAAAAGGTTTATAACGATTAAACATAAAAAACTAGTCATTAAAAACTTATCCTAACTGACAAATACAACATTTAAACCAGACTGTGTTCCAAGTATAATCTACCAAACCATCAGAAATACAGAATATGCATTTGACAAAATTCAACACCCATTCATAATTTTTTTAAAAAATTAATACTTGTTAGCAAACTAAGAAGAGAGATTCTTTAATCTGATAAAGTATGTCTGCCAAATACCTAACCCTAGCATCCTATTTAACAATGAAAAAACTATCGCCTTAAATTTAGAAACAAGGTGAAGATTATTATTACTGCTATCTAGCAGTCTGCTGGAGAANTATTTTTCAGTGCTAAAAAGAAATGAGCTATCAAGTCATGAAAAGACATGATTAGTGGCATTGTACTAAGTGAAAAAAAACTCATTCCGAAAAGTCTACATTCTGAAGGATTCCAACTACACAATATTCTGGAAGAGGCAAAAATATGGAGACAGTAAAAAGATGAGTGGTTGCCAGAGACTCGTGGGGGGAAAGAAATGAATAGGTGGAGCACAGAATATTTTTAGGACAGTGGAACTACTCTGTATAATGCCATAATCATGGACACAGGTCATTATATATTTGTTCAAACTCATAGAGTGTTCAACACCAAAAGCAAACCCTAATGTAAACTATGGTTTTTGGGTGATGATGATGTATCAGTGTAGGTTCTCAGTTGTAACAAAATATCACTCTGGTGGGGGATGTTGATAATGGAGTAGGCTATGCATGTGTCAGGGGAGGGAGAAGATGGGAAATGTCTATAGTCCCTGCTCAATTTTGCTATGAACCTACAACTGCTCTAAATATAAATTCTATATTAAAAAAAAAGACATTCAATGAATCCTGCTTTTATGATCTCCATGAGAGATACACCTGAGACATAAAGACACAGAAAAGTTGAAAGTAAAATTAAGGAAAAGATATACGAAGGTACTTCAAAAAGTTAATGGAGGAATCTGTATTATCTTTTAATTCCATTTTTCCATGAACTTTTTTGATGTACCCTTGTACTAAGTAAATACTAACAAAAGAAAGTTGGTGTGGCTATATTCGTATCACACAAATTGGACTGTAAGGCAAAAGGCATTATTATGAGATGAAGATGGTTACTATATAATGATTTAAAAAAAAAATTCACCAGGAAGCTATAACAACCCCAAAGCTGTATACACCTATCAAAATAGCTCCAAAATATATAAAGTAAACACTTGTTGCATTTCGATAACTAAATCTACAATTTTTGTTAAGGAATATTTGTAGCATAATTCTCATATTATGTGCTAGATCATGCAGTTAGAAAATTAGTAAATATACTTGTGATTTAACAAGACAATAAACAAGTTTGATATATAAAATGTAAAACTGTGCTCCCCCAAATTAAATATACAAATTCTTTTCCCGCACACTTACTACGTATTATTAATATTATATTAACTACGTATTAGATCACATAGCAAGTCCCAATAAATACCAAGTTATAGGTGTTATACACACCAAAGTTCTTATTTGCAATGCAAAAAAAATAGAAATGAATAACCAAACGATTGGAAAATTTAAATTATGGACTTAAAAAAATTAAAATAGTTCCTGGGGCAAAGAGATACTGGACAGTAAAGTAGATATCAGAACTTGTGTAATGAAGCTAAACTGGTCCTTACAGTGACACTCACAGCCTTTTATGCATATATCAGAAAATAAAAAATTATGAACTAAATCACCTAACCCAAGAAGTTAGAAAAATAAAAAGAAATTAAACATATCTTGGCTATTGTGAATAATTACTGGGAGCTGGGGGAGGCGGAAATAAGGAGTTGTTGGTCAAAGGGTACAAAATTTGCATTTTGCAAGATGAATAAGTTCTGGGAATCTAAAGTACAGCAATGTGACTATAGTTAACAGTACTGTATTGTATACTTGAAATTTGTAAAAGGGTAGATCTTAAGCATTCTCACCATAAAAGATAAACAAACAAACAAAATAGAAAGCAAAGAAAAAAAAATGTGAACTATGTGAGGTGATGGATGTGTTAATTAGCTTGACCATGGTAATTATTTCACAATGTGTACACACATCAAGACATCAAGTTGTACACCTCAAATATAAACAATTTTTATTTGTCAATAAGTTTTCAATAAAGGTGGGAAAAAATCAAAACCAAATAAAGAAGGGAAAATATAGTAACAACAGAAACTGATCATGTACAAATCAGAGAATATTAGTCAACAAAATCAAAATGTATTTCTTCTAATAAAGTTGATTAATCTGTAGAAAATTTGATCAAGAAAATAGAGAATGTAAAAATAAGTAATTCTAGAAATAAAGAGAAGAATGTAACTGTTGGCGCAATAGAATTTTAAGAGAATTCCATGAACTACTTTATGCCAATACATTTGAAAAACTTAATGTTTTAGAAAAATAGAACCTACTGAAAATTACTCAATTAGAAATATAAAATCTAAAAGGTTTATAACGATTAAACATAAAAAACTAGTCATTAAAAACTTATCCTAACTGACAAATACAACATTTAAACCAGACTGTGTTCCAAGTATAATCTACCAAACCATCAGAAATACAGAATATGCATTTGACAAAATTCAACACCCATTCATAATTTTTTTAAAAAATTAATACTTGTTAGCAAACTAAGAAGAGAGATTCTTTAATCTGATAAAGTATGTCTGCCAAATACCTAACCCTAGCATCCTATTTAACAATGAAAAAACTATCGCCTTAAATTTAGAAACAAGGTGAAGATTATTATTACTGCTATCTAGCAGTCTGCTGGAGAACCAGCTAGTATATTAAGAAAAGAAAACATGCACACACATACTGGAAAGAAAGAAATAAAACTTTTTATAACAAACCAAGCTATAGTATACCTGAAAATAAATCTAAGAAAAAGAACTTTATGGATAAAAATACGAAGCTTTACCAAAAGACACAAAAGAAGATCTGAATAAATAAAGAGAATGATGATGTTGGAAGGTGGGAAGAGTCAATATCATAAAAATGACAACTCTCCCAAAAGCATTCTATCAATAAATACAAACCCAATCAAATTTTCAGTAAGGTTTTTACTAGGTCTGACTAATATATTCTCAAATATATTTACTCAAAAGAGTGAAACTCCATGATCAGCAAAGGCAATTTTGACCAAGAAAGGAGAGGAAGGGTAAGACGCATCCTACCCAGATATGCAAAGACAGCAGCTGATAAATTTCCCAAGGCCACAGAGCCCACTNAATCAACAACTTGCAGGTAATGCAGAGGGGATGTGACAAAATTAGGGGGTGGGGGAAAGACTAAAAATGCCAAAACAATGTCACTTTGTATTTGTGTCCCATGTCCTGGCTTATTGTCTGCAATTATCCTGCTGTGCAGAGATAAATTCTTTCCCAGAGCATTGGAGGTGCTGCTTGCCATGGAGGAGAAGGAATCAGATTGCTAAGCATGGCAAGTTTGCCAGAAGCCCAGCCTGAGAGATGTAACCTGTTTTCCAGCTAGCAGGGGAAGGGGTTTGTAGTTAGACACTGACAGTTTAACTCCTTTGCATCTTTTCTTGTTACTTCTTATATTTCTGGAANTAAATACAAACCCAATCAAATTTTCAGTAAGGTTTTTACTAGGTCTGACTAATATATTCTCAAATATATTTACTCAAAAGAGTGAAACTCCATGATCAGCAAAGGCAATTTTGACCAAGAAAGGAGAGGAAGGGTAAGACGCATCCTACCCAGATATGCAAAGACAGCAGCTGATAAATTTCCCAAGGCCACAGAGCCCACTAAAAGTCAAAGCTAGGATTAAACCTTGGTTCATATTGCTTCCAAGTTCACACTCTTATCTCCACGTCATTCTCCTCAAGGACATTTAAGACATATTTCGGAGTCATTTCTGCGATTGATAAAATGAGGAAGGTGTGTGTATAAGATCAGGGATAAGAAAGCTACTTATAGGAAAGGGCAAGCTGATTAATTTGTCCATTAAATAATAATATATTTTTTCTACTATCTATAAAGATACAGAATAAGGATTAAAAAATACAATAAGCATGTTAAAATGAATACATATATAAATAACTTTTAAAGCCTTTCTTAAGCATTAGAAAAAATATATGTATTTGGAAGAATCTAGGTTGATTATCCTTTTATGAGTGATACTGAGAATTCTAGTAAATGTATAAAGAAAAGCATGTCATTACATCAAACTGTTATTAATGGGTAACTAGGACTTGAGATCTCACTGCTTTGCCACCTAATAAAGTTCTCTGGGACACCTGAGTTGACTTGAGTCTGAATATATTTTTAAATCTACTGAAATTAGAATGTGCATGTATTTAAGCTTTTTGTTCAACTAGATTCTACCAACTACTCTTTTTTTAAGGATCTACTAAATGTCCAACAATCTAATACTCTATAGATCATTATATGAAACATAATTCATAGACCCTACTTACCCTCAAATTCTTTATATTTTAATTAGAGAAATATGATCCAGAACACAAGTAAAAAGGCTTTCAGGATTGAGCAATGTGGAATTAATAAATTATATAAAAGAGATGTATACACGGAGATGTAAGTGGGGAAGAATTTAACACACTCTATTTTGGTGGTTGGAGTCCTAAAATTAAGCATATTTTTCCATTTTTATGTTACAGAAAAACAACTTCCCTAGGGCTTCAGAGATCAGAAGTTCTCTGAAGGGTGTTCTCCTTACCTTGGGAGAGTAGAAGGGTATCAGAAGTCTACTAGGTGGGTAAGATTCAACCTAAAGAACACAGGGAACACAAGGAAAAATTATTCCTGCATATTAATAATGGGCAGTAAGATTTTACTACCTGTAACTTCTTATAATGGAGTTACTGGCCCATGATTGCAGAGAAAAGCTTCCTGAAAGAGTTAGCATAGCGACAGCAATCAACAACTTGCAGGTAATGCAGAGGGGATGTGACAAAATTAGGGGGTGGGGGAAAGAC
>NW_007728491.1:43055-44527 GCF_000696425.1 Galeopterus variegatus
TGGGTTGTTGCCTTGTTTGGACTAGGATCTCCATAATAGCTGTATGACTAAAGGATTTCCGGGCTGAGGAAGAGTTAAACAGACATAATAGATTCATTTTAAATAAGTCCAATTTAGTGACATACATAAGTTTTCTATTCCCTTTTGTATATCTCCTCTAGTTAACATATGTATATTCACAAATTCTTTCTTGTTACGTCAGTAGGAATTAGGTGTAAAAGCAGTCAATCTAAAAACTCATAGATGAGATCTTGATACATGTGCAATCATGGTCTTTGTTTTTATTCATAAGTTATATTCCATATATTTTTTAAAAAGATTTGAAGCATATTACAGCAACAATAGCACATTTGACCCAGAATAATTAAAATTAAAAAATAAAAAGAGATAAGTAATATGGGAAAGAGAAAAAAGGAAATACCATGGACCTCTAACACGGAAATAGCTACTGAAAGAACTGGCTATGAAAATTCAGAGAAATAATTTTTTAACAATAATCATAATCATCATATTTAATTATTTCTCATTTAAGCACTGTGCTAAGTGCTTTTATGTATTATTTCATTGAATTCACAACAGCCTGTTGAGTGAATTGGTCTATGGAATTTTCCCCATTTTACAGCTAAAGCAAATCAGGCACAAAGAGAATAAGTAATTTAACCTGTTGTCACATAACTAAGAAGTGGAACTGGGCAATCTAATTCTAGAATTCATGTAATTCTCTCCAGTACTGCCACTGATGTGGAATAATTCAGTGGACAATAGGATTATATTATTCTACAGAAAATAAGAGGATTTTGCCTTCTAATCTCTGGAGGAACAATCTTAGTATTTTAGTTTTTAATTGCTTCATGTTGAACAGAGAGCAAAAATGCTATCTACTGTTTTCCCCAAACTCCTACCATGTCTTGTCATCACGGAGATTTACCTGACTTGCCATATGACAAGTTGTCTTCTATTGGAAAGAAAATATCACATCCTAGGAAACTTCTTAAATCTTCCCTTAGCTCTTTAAATCTTTCTGTGTATGTGCATGTATTCCCTACTTTCTTATTTCTTTTGTTGTTGTTTTTAAAATAAAAATAATGTGCTCACTATGAGATTTTGTAAAGTGCAGAAAAATACAAAGAAAATTAGTTTTTGATTCTAATATTCCAGGAAATTATTCTAAATAATGAATGCATTGTATAGTATTTTTTGTGATGTCCTTTTAATTATCACAAAACCTTGGAATCACTGATGTTAGGGAGCATTGTCTGACTCAGGAGAGATTTGTGGCTATGAAATCTTGAGTAGACTGTGGGTCCCAGTACAGTGGTGTTTACAACTGATTGTTCACAACCAGTTACAGATTTCTTTGTTCCTTCTTCTACTCCCACCGCTTCACTTGACTAGCCTTTAAAAATAAATAAATAAATACAATCTTGCTCTCTTGCTGCTGGCTACATTCTTCTGTTTTTCTCTCTGGAGAC
>NW_007728491.1:45727-57617 GCF_000696425.1 Galeopterus variegatus
GGTGTGTTATTCAAAGAAGCTTGCCACAAGAGAGAAAAGTCTTTGAAGCCTCCTGTTTTATCTTAAAAACAAAAGCAAAAGCAAATTTTGCCCTCTTCTTCTTAATGTGTGTGTGTGTGAGTGTGTTTTAGACAAAAATAATCTCTTCCTCCTTTAAATATCAGATAAAATTGGTGTTCTAGAAATATATGCCATGCATATTGCATTGGTTTCTAGGACACTACACTGCCATGTATCCATATGACAATTTGAAAAGAATATCTCAAGCCATCCTGGACAAAATATCAGATAAAATTGGTGTTCTAGAAATATATGCCATGCATATTGCATTGGTTTCTAGGATACTACACTGCCATGTATCCATATGACAATTTGAAAAGAATATCTCAAGCCATCCTGGACATTGTATCCATATGACAATTTGAAAAGAATATCTCAAGCCACCCTGGACAATTTTTTTTCCCTAATGATGAAGAGGAAATTTCATTTGTTGTTAGATTATTTGATAGGGTATTTCAGACACCTTAAAATGCCATTTGAATTCTGAAAACTAATACATAGATAATTTCATAGTGTTAATAAGTAGTGAAATGGAACAATGTCTGAGGATGATTTCTTTTCCTTAGCCCATACATCTTAATTCAGACACCTTAAAATGCCATTTGAATTCTGAAAACTAATACATAGATAATTTCATAGTGTTAGTAAGTAGTGAAATGGAACAATGTCTGAGGATGATTTCTTTTCCTTAGCCCATACATCTTAATTTTCAAAAATGTGTTCAGTCTGCTTAGTCAATCCAACACATGCACCAGAGCAGGCCCTGCAATAGTCAAGTCTCCCAGGCTGCCCTCCCTGTCTGTCCATGGTCACCTTGCTCAAGTATCTCCAGCTCCTTGAAAAAGTCCCATCTGTGCAGCACAGATCTGTGCAGTGGCTTGATGGCTTTGTGTCAGCCCTCTCCTAATTATCAGGGAAAAGGTTGGTAACCTCATTTGCAACAATTAGCTGCTAATCAGAGAGCAGTTAATATTAATGTGTTATTCTGTTTCAGGATTTTTTTTTTCCATCTAGCGAGATTTCTCCAAGGATTTCTCAGAAGCTGATTGCCCTTCTCCTGTTGATTCTTCAGTCATTGCCTCAGTCTTCTTGCCTTGCTGGGTCAAACAAGAGGCAAGGGAGTGCTTTTCCATAGTCCGACCAAACAACACCCTTATCCTCTCTTTCCTGGTATTTAGTCACTGTCATCATCTGCTTCTGGATCCTAGATCCTGGGGTAGGAAGGAGGATGCTGACCCAGGAATTCAGTTGGGGCTCCTGAGAAGACATGCTCCATCACTTTATCCATCCAACTGCCATGGGAAACAGTCTTTTGTAATGCAGTCTTCAGCAACGGTGCATCCTTCAGGATAGTGGCTGTCCTAAGGGGTGGAAATGTGTATTCATTCCTGAGTTCCTGAGACCTTTACGTAGCTCATAATGGCTAATAATAATAATTGTCATGTGTAGAGATGTAAACTGTAGAGTCCTACAGTTTACAAAGTGCTGTTTCACTTGATTATAGTAACAGCTGAGCAGAGAGTGTCTACAGAGGAATATAAGGTACCTTAGTGTTAGCCACAGATTTGAGGAGAAGGAAAGAGAGACATACTAGATTAACCTGTGATGTACCCACCATTGTTCTTGTCATGGTCCATAAGTGTCAGTACTCTCAAGCTGATAATTGGTCCTTGTTCATATTAGATTAGTTGGTATCTCATCCCTGCTCATAAGCTTTTCATCACACAAAAGGTGAACTCATCTTTTACACACTGGAGCTGTGCTGCAGTGGAGGTTTAGGAGAGCTGCCTTCAAGCCCCCCCAGACATGTGCATGTCCTCTTGTCTTCTGGAGTTCAGTTCCACATCTGACTGGGGCAGGGGTCTTAGGCATGGGCAAAAGAACATGATCGTTTTTAAACTTTTCAACTCAACTGATAATCTTCTATGAAAAGACACTTCACAGAGTTAACTCACAAATTCTGAAAACTGGAGTGTCTCTTTTAAATGAGACCAGATTCATCTTTGGCTGTGGTTCCACACTTCACACAGTGTCCAGCCTGCCATATGCTAGGTTGTATCACTGTTTAGCAAAAGAAGATAGTGAGTGGATCTGGTTGTTTGGAACATTCCACACACTTGGCCCTGGGCACTACACTGGCTTCCCATCTGCTTCTGAGTACAACTCTTGGACCTGATTCCAATCCCGAAAGTAGCAGATGGTCTGAGACCCACCCCACTGGGCCCTGACTCAACATTAGGTGCTCAGACTTTCCTTCTTTGGGAGCTTTCAGTAAGTCAAACTCAACTCACTTCATTGGATATTTTGGGGGAAGTCTGAGAATGAAGTTCTCATTGAAAGTGGACTTGAAGTTAGGAGACTCTAATCCCGCTGAAGCTATATGTCCTACATAACATCTCTTTTTTCTCTATATCTCTCCACTCTCCTTTACTTTTCTTTAGGTTCCAGAAGCTGATTATTATGGAATTTCTTAATGGGCTTATTTTTTCTCAAGCTTCCAATTGGGTTTGACCAATGGAGTATCCCAAGTAGACATAGGAAAGTGAGATCAGGGTATTTATTACTCCTGATCCCTCTCTGTGAGCCTATTTGAGGATTGCTGAATCCCTTCGCTGAAGGTCCTTGTTTCTCTCAAGGTTTTCATTACAGCCTTTCATTCTCCTTCCAGTTTCTGGTAACACTCCTTATTTTTTGCTGCCTGGGAGCAGTAACAGTTCACTTGTTACTAGGCTTGAGGACATGACATTATAACCTGTGGTTTACCTACACCCCATCCACATGGTCCCTTGAATTATTCTATTTAGATTGTGCCATCTGCTTTCTGCTAATACTCTGATAGATACACTGTGTGATATTGGGCAAGTCACTTTGTAGGAGCAGTTATCTCAAATCTAATATGAGAGTTTTTAAGTGGATATTAGTATACCTTCCCACTATAAGTTTGCTTGGCAATGTGGGAAGTGTAAATTAAACCTCTTCTTTGGGAGCTTTGGATCTCATTGAAGAGATAATCTATCTATTTGTGAAATGCAAAATAGGACTAAGTATTCAAGTGATTAAGATGCATAATAAGTGCTCTAAAAATTCAGAAATGGGCACAGTCAGTGTGAACTGAACGATCAAAGGAAATATACAAATCTGCCAGTAAATTCCACCCCAACATCAAAGAACCACTTGTTGATGAATTTTCTAATCTAGATGCATGCTGTATTCAAGGCTGTACCAAAGCAGATGGCCTGTCTTGAAGCTATTCCAAAGAGCCCACATAGTATTGGTCAATCTTAGATAAGGTCTCCCGGAAATGATTTACTCTTACTCTTGGGACTGAACTCAGCCATATGTCACAATAAAATATAAAACTTCTAGGATTTCTTGAATTAAAACATTCTTTTAAAACACATGTATAAAAAGAAGAGGATTAGCAGTTGAGAGCCTGGAATTCTAATCTTACCTATCATTAATTAACTGTACCTTAAATGTTTTTTAATGTGAAAATAATCTCTATTTTTTATTTTATTTTTTACAGGCTACTTTTTATGTTTTCTTTTGGAGATATTAGAGACATACACAACAATATAAGAATAATATGATATCCACCCTCATCTCCACCATACAGGTTAAGAAATAAAATATTCCCAATGCAATTAAAGTCCACAGTATATCCTTTCCCAATAGGATATTCTCTTTTCCCATCAAAGAAAACGCCTACTCCCTCTCTCTCCCTACTCACCTCAATCTAGAGCCAAGGCCAAGACAGACAGAATACTTTGCCCTTTGTGGTGGGGAAGTCTCACTTTCACTGGGCTTATGGCATAGCATAGGACTATAGTATAGGGCCTTAGGTTTCTGTGAATATCGCTTACTCAGGCTCAGGCCTTACTCCTGTGTATCTAAAAACCTAAAGCCTTTGGTTTTTGTATCAGTAAATGTCCTCAGGACACCTAAGGCTTCAGGGCTGGCTTACTCCATAGGATTCTATCGGTTCCTTGGATTGGTTTTAACCCTTGGAAATTTTCCTTATTTTCTCACTAGCTCAGCTATGCAATTTTTAAAATAAGATATTTAAAAAATATATTTGTATGTATTTCTCTTGTGGCAGGAGATTTAAAAAAAATAATTTACCATATTTTAATGTTCAGAAATTAGACTCTTTTCATTATACTAAGAATCTAAGACTACTTATGCTGGAAGTCTGAAAACCCTTCTCCCACCTCAAAGGACAATAATCATTGCCTACATTAGCTATAAAAATAGAAAAAAACATGTATAGTAAAGAAGCTAATTCAATTAACCCAAATCTGCTGCATTTCAAATACACTGACTGTTAGAAGTGTATAATGGAAAAGTGAAATAACAATCTCCTTGATAGAATTTGCCAGAACCTTTTATTTAAAGTTTCTTAAAGGTGGGGATTATTCTTTTGAGAACATTCAGAAGTTTATCAGGTTTGAGTTTATCAGAGCCGGAGCTCGTCATACCTATGTTTACCTCTCTCACAGTGTTTAGCATGTTGCCTTTTACACTGCACGTGTGCAATACACATTTGCTCATTTGATTTGAATTGACTCTTCTGAGTTCAGGGCAGAAACAAAATGGTCCTGGTATTTCCTCTTGCTTTCTTGGCCTGACGCTGAAATTGAGCCAGCTCACAGCAATCTCTTCTTTACCTTCCACAGAGTTTGTGACTTTCATGATCTAATCTTGGGATCATTCATTTGCAAAGTATTTGCTTGTCTTGTATAAAAATAAATAACTTGTCACCAGGCAATCTTGTAATTTGTAATCTTGTGTGGCTGAGTGTTAACTCCCACATTAAACGTAAACTCTAATAAGTGTAATACAATAAATGGCAGGGTTTTTTATTATTATCATTATTTGCCATATCAACCTGGGATCATTAGAAAATGACAGTGCCATGGGAGATAATTCCAGCATTCATTATTTCTTTTTTTTCCTGAAGGGACACGAACTGAGTAAGAACATGGAGTGCATATTTGACTGCAATTTAAATCCAGTCTGAACAGTTCCTACCATCAGACAACACAAATAGTCTGGTATAATAAAAAGCCTTTTCAATAAAAAAAAAAAAAAAAAGAAGGAATTGCCTTAACGAATAAAACAATTGTTTGAGATGTGTCTGTGTCTATGTGTCTTTAAATAGTGTGTCACCAAATCCATATAATATCAAGGCCTTTCAGCAATTAGAGGGATCTTTTAAGTAAGATCTTGAGAGACTAGATGTAAGAAGGAAAGACAAGCAAAAAAGAAGACAATATAATAGAGATGTAAGACATCAAGGCTGAGACAAGATATGACTGTGTTCTGTGGCAGAGCAGACTGGAAAAGGTACATAATTGGACGAGGGTCATTATCAGGACTGAGTGGCAAAGGAGCCCATTGCCACTGTAATTTTTTCACTCACAGCTCCCATTTCTTCTGCAGCCAGCCTCTAATGTCCTTTACTTCTCTTAAGGTAGTTACACAACTCTGAGAGGAGACAGGAAGAAGTAACAAAGTGGAAGAGGAGAAAGAGTGTGTTAAGTAAAGTAGAACTAGAGTTTCTGAGAATTATTTAAAAAATAGAAAGAGGTTTATGTAAATATAATTTATATGATAGGAAACTCAGAAAAGCATACTATTAGAAGAATTGTTAAAGTATTAGCGTGTATAGCATAATGCAATCATTAAACAATGTTTGAAGACTGCAACGCTATGGAAAATCATCGATAACATACGGTAGTCCAAGGTGTTTGATATATAGATATTTATGTGTGTGTGTATCTATGATTAATACTCTATATAACCAACACTATTGCAAAAGTAATGCTTTAAAACAAGCATTTACTTTGGGGTGAATGATTTGGGAATGTATGTTTGTATGCCATGTAAGATTTAGGAAACAAAATGTCGTGTAACATCAAGGTGATGTTATTCAGAATCTTCTTATGGTAGGTCCAATTATGGTACCTATGTTCTAGTTTTCAGAAATCAGTTTGTATGTGTATTAATTTTCTTTCAGTGGCTTATAACAGAATGCCTGAAACTGGGTAATTCATAAAAAAATAAAATTTTTTTCTTACAGATTTGGAGGCCTGGAAGTCCCAGGTTGAGGGGCACATCTGGTGAGGGCCTTCTTTGTGGGAACTATACTGAGTCCTGTGGCCACACAGGCTATCACATAGTGAGGGCTGAGCAAGAGCGTTTTCACATGCTTTCTTCCTCTCTTTATAAAGCCCCAGTCTACTTCCTGACAACTCATTAAGCCATTAATTCATGAATGGATTAATTCATTCATGAGGACAGACTCCTCATGATCCAATTATCTCCCAAAGACCCTACTGTTCAAGTACTATAGGTGGATTTCCCACCCTTTTAACACTATTAAAATGGAGATCAAGCTGCATTGAGTTTGGGGTGGGGGGAGACATTCAGTCACAGCAGTATGTATGCAACAGTTCTACAGACATTGCTTATTATCCCAGTTCTGCTATGAGGTTGGAAACAGGAGGAAGTACATTGTCTCTACATATTCAGTCCCAAATCCCAAGGCTGGAGGAAGTGAAAGGGAGACTGGAAGGAAGAGCAAAGTCTCAAATGCTTCTTTGATAAGAAAAGACCCAGCTGTTGGCAAGAAGTGGTGTTTTGTGAGGGCATCATAGAACCAAAGGCTTGTATTTCAAGGATATGTTCTTTTTGTAGCACAAACAAGATTAAGGATAATATTGTGTTATTTCAGATTTTTATCATTCATGAAAGGAAAACAAATAGTACCAGACATGCAAGAACAAAGCTAAGTCATTGGGCTTCAGAGGACTTCTGGCTCTCATATCTAAGAGAATTTAATAGTTGGACTGTTTATTTGCCATGTTTCACGTTTGTTTTCTCCTTAGAAAACACAGTAGAGTTTGTTTCTTTCAGAACAGTTGGTTTTAGTGATATAGATTTGGATTTATCTAATCTACACCCTCTCCCCAGGCCATTTATTCTGTCTGCCCATGTAACCAGAGATGCTCCTGTGGTTACAGATATTCAAGGCTGCCCCCGAGTCTAGGATCTGCCTCTATAGGAGACACCAGTGGAAAAACCAGGGTGAAGGAGATGGCATTACAAAGATATCAGCATCTTACAGAATTAGCTCCTGAAGAGGATAGGGAAGACTGGGCTGACTGTGGCAACCACCTCTCTCTTCTCAACTATCTTTTCTTTCCTTTATGATACATGGTTCCTATATATGATACTGATTCTTCTTTGCTTCTCTTTCTATGGCTGCTGTTGATTCTCAGTTTTGTACCTGTCCCAAGGATAAAACCACCCGGGGAAGAGATGGTTCTAGAGGAAGCTGCTCTACATGTGAGACCCCTCCAGGTAGCCTGGGTGGAGGAAAAACTGTTAGTTTTGGCTCTGGATGTCAGAGGAACTTACACTCATAGTAAGAATCTAGAACAGCATGTGCACAAGGAACAGAGCCTTCCAGAATTGCTGGGGCTTGGCATTGCTGCATCTGGTACAGGAAAGGACACTCATGTTCCAGAGACTCAAAAAGAGAGAGGATTATAGAGCACGTTTGCCGATCTAAAGTACTCCAGAGGCTGTGGCAATATTTTCTTTGAGTAGTTCTAAGAATTTATGACAGTGATGGTGTTTGTAATGTCTCACTGCAACTCTTATTCTTTTATTTATTTAGCCTATTTGGTGAGAACCTACAATGTGCCAAGCACTTAGTGCTCAGTGTTAATAATAATTACACTGAGAAATAATAATTCATAGTGATAATAAAAGCTAATACTTCTTGAGTATTTTCCATATGGTCCATGTTTAGTGCTTATCATTTATTTTATAATCTTTATAAGTAGATAGTATTATGAGTCCCATTTACAGTTAAGGATATTGAGGTTTAAAGAGATGGAAAGATTATTTCATAAACACATATTTACTGTGCATCTTTTATGTGCCAATTGCTGTGCCTTTTGGTAGGGATACAATAATGAACTAGATAGATTCAGTTCTTATTCTCTGGAATTTAAATGCTAGTAGTGGGAGATAGACAATAAGCAAATAAGCAATTAAATAAAATGAAACTTAATACTAGTGGTAAATGCTATGAAGAAAATACAACTTGATCATGTAATGGAGACTGACAGGCAGCAGGGGAGGGTTGGATGAGTTAGATAATTTAAGGTTTATTTAAGAAGACGGCATTTAAGCTGAGACTTGCATGAAAAGTTGCCATCCGTACACAACAGGGGCAGAGTATTGCAGGCAGCAGGAATAGCAAGTGCTGGGGCTGTGCTGGAATGAGCTTAGTGTATCAGATAAGCAGAGAGAAGCCTGGTATGGCTGGAGCCGAGCCAGCAAGGTGAGGTGTTCCACCTGAAGTGGCCTTAGGACCCTGGCTAAAGGCTCCTAAAGACTCTGGGGAGTCAAATTTCTTCCACATCACAGAGCATCTTTGGGAGCACTGAATGTGGGAAGAACCAGACAGTTTGCTGAACAGAACAGATTTTCTTTTATTTTCTTGTAGATAAAGTACCTCTCTCAGGTCAAGACTGTCTTGTCCTTCTCGGACTATCCAGGCCCTTTGGAGGCTGAGACAAAACTAAATGCCACAAATAACTGGGTTTTCTTCTGGTTCTTTCCCAAAATGGTCACCAATAGACATGTCCCTTTTGAATTCTCTGGGCAGTGCTAAGATAGCCAATGCCAATACTGGTGATAAAAATATGCCATTTATCTTCCTCATCTTTGCTACACTTCTTTCATGGACTCCTCCTCCCCCATCATTTTTATTATTTGGTCATCCTTGATTCATCCTGCTTGCTG
The DNA here is from genome assembly GCF_000696425.1 of Galeopterus variegatus. Taxonomy (NCBI): domain Eukaryota; kingdom Metazoa; phylum Chordata; class Mammalia; order Dermoptera; family Cynocephalidae; genus Galeopterus; species Galeopterus variegatus. Next base: position 54,608 of record NW_007728491.1, read on the forward strand.
ACTCACTGTGTCTGGAAGGGTTACCATTATGAATCTGGAAATATGGACATGTGAAAGATTGTGCAGCTTGGTGGCCTCATGGGAAAGAGGAATCAGGCTTACTTGTACTCAGATATGCTACACTTTGTTCTTATGGCCATAGACTTGTGTTTGACTTATTAACTAAGGTGTGCAGGTTGATTTCCAGAGTTCTTATGAGTATTGGTCAATAAAAGAACTCAGAAAGGTAATCAAAATAAATGCTTTATTAATATATAAAAAAATAAGTTCATACTATTTTCTTTGTAACACAGCAAAGTATTCAACCAACAACTCACAACAGGGTATTATGACATCTCCCTAAACTTGGAAGGTCCTCATATAACCATAATTCAGATCACATAAGCAAAAGTGTATGCGCCAACATGTATGTGTGTGTGTCTGTGTATTTATGCGTGTGTATATGCCTGTGTGTTTGTGTGCGTGAAAAGACAGAGACTGCAAGTGGAGAAGCACAGGAAACTCAGGACTCAGGGGAGAAAGCAGTGTAATGGGTAGCTGATGAGCAAAAAGATGCTTGTATTACCTTAACAGCTTGGTATGCAAAGGGTGGTCCTTGAAACAACAACATTGATGATACCTGGGTCTCTTTAAATTACTTTTCTGGCAGTTCTATTCATAATCTTTAAAAAAAATTTATATGAAAAGGAGCTTTAATAGTGTTACTAGGGGTGGCAATTGCAGCAGGCTCTCCTTTCTGCACCTTGACTGGAATACTGCTGCTCTTAAATGACTCACTGTCAGCTCATCTATTGGTTTAAGGAAACCATCCAGCAAATTCATAGAAATTGTGATCAATATTGAGCTTTTCTACTCCTGGGAGTCATCAGTGTAATAGTGCTTCTCACAGTTAGCATCTGGAAACCTGGATCAAAAGACTTGAGTCAGGAAACCAAGCTCCTTGACTTCAGCTTGTTGTCATGAAGATGTGCTGAGGGAAGAGGCTTTACATAATATGAAAGATACAGATTTACCCAAAGAGAAACCACAGCATGGCTATTTTGATTTTTCCTTTACAGAGGTTTTAACTCAGTGTTCCATGAGATATGCCAGGATAATTTAATATTTCAAAAATATATTTCCTATACAATTATTATGTCAAATGAGGTATACATATTAAGTTACAAGTGTGTGGTTTTCAATTATCTGTTCAATTCTAGAAGTGCTTTGGTTTGTGATACACGTTGTACGTTATCTCTGATGACACAAAATCTCTCACATTGTCCGCAAAGACACCATCACAACTGACCAATTTAATCAATGGGATAAGCAAAAATTAATGAGATTAATTGTAGATTGTCAGGTAAGAACCAAGTGATTTTGAATTTTTTTTCTATCAGATTGAGCATCATATAATCACAATTGGAGAGAACTGATTGCCTTTGAAACCAAGTAAAGGCGATCTGAGAATTAATATTGCTTTCATAATCTGTGTATTTTCTCTCCTCCATTACACTTAGAAACCAAGAGTAGATTTATTTATTCTAAGTACTGTCAGGAATGGGGCAGAACGTATGCCCCGGCAGGGAGGACCATGTATTGAGGTCAGAGTCCTATGTGCCAGAATCCACACAAAGGCTCATGTTTAGGGATTTCGTACAAGATAACAGGGAGTGGGGCCAGCTAATTAGTACTCTGGAGACAGTGGTATCGAAGGAATACTGACAGGCAGACAGACTCAGCAGATGACCAGGCTCTAACTATCAGTTAAGCACTTAATGATGGGACTTCAGTCTTCTGGGGAGTGGTAGGGCTTATAAAAGCAAATAGTTCATTTATAGGAGTTGAATACTAGATAAATTACCAAATCAAAAGTCCTGTTAATTAAAATGGGACACAAAGCAAGAGGAACTTGTTAATGAATGCCAGCATATTGGGCTAGAATCAATTATATCTTTTTCCTAAAATTAAATCATTCTAGAGTCTGAAGCGAGGTAACGCCTGTAGGAGAAGGTTGAATGGTAGCAGTTGGGATGAAGGGAGAGATGTAGAGATTTGAATCAAAGCAATACCTAAATGTTGTTTTAGTGGCCCCCACAGGAAACCAGGCCACTGGCAATGGAATGGAAAAGAAGAGAAGGGATCTGAGAGCAGATTTGGAGAGAAGGGATTTGTACCTCTGCACAGTATGTACCTTGACACAGTACCACTCAAAGACTGAGTGTGAGGTTTGAGGGGCGAGGCAGAGTGGGAGATGAACTCAAGGATGAGATGAAGGATGATGAGAGAATGAAATACGATAGTGAACACATGAGAAGGAGAAGATTTGAAGGTAGGATACTAAGGTCTTTTGGAGACACAAGTTTAAGGTATCCATGGAACTATGAAATTTAGTTGCCTGGTAGGTGCCCAAGAGGTCTGGAATGCAGGCCAAATTAGATAATATCTGTTTTTGATGTATATACAGAAAAGCAAAAGAGGTTAAAGGAATGGATGATATCACCTAAGGAAAAAATATGGAGCATGTTGAGGTCTTTATCAGCTTTGGATAACACCTTCCTTTAGGAGTTGGGGGAGCAAAAGTAGGCAGTGAAGGAGACTGAGAAGGGACAATTAGAGAAATATCAGGAAAACTAGGAAGGAGCCATATCCCCAAAGCCAAAGGAGGAAAATATTTTGAGAAGGAAGTACAGCAGTATTAAATGTTCCAGAAAGACTGAGCAGGATTCATTCATTTATTCAACCACATTAACTAACTGCCTACCAAGCTCTGTGCTAGGAGTTAAGAATGAGGTCAAAGAAGTGACTGATGGGTTTCTTTTAGTAGTCATCACTGATACTTCACTGAGTTTCATTTATTCAACCACATTAACTAACTGCCTACCAAGCTCTGTGCTAGGAGTTAAGAATGACGTCAAAGAAGTGACTGATGGGTTTCTTTTAGTAGTCATCACTGATACTTCACTGAGCTTTTTATATGAGTTGCAACAGTGATAACTTCATCACAGTGGGTCAAAGATAGAACCGAAGT
>NW_007728491.1:58136-59217 GCF_000696425.1 Galeopterus variegatus
TCTGAGAATGCCAATGGAAGAGGGTCAATGATGGCCTAATCTGTAAAAATAATTGTTAGTGGAAGTGGTTATTTCACTTTTGTAGCATATCCCACGTGAAAAATTCTTACTTATTGACTCAAATCAAATATTTTCATATTAATAAAGCTGGATGCAGTAGTAGGCATAGGGAATTATAAAGCATAGGGCTTTTCCTTTTAGGAATCTTACAGTTCAGCTTAAAATCAAGTATGTATATATGGGGACTGCAGGTGGAGAGCAAGATATAAAGACAGAAAAAAATTCAATGAACATGACAAGTGTTAGTAACAACACTCAATAACAATTACTACTTGATGAGGGGGAGCTCAGACCAGATGATCTATGAAATCTGGGGAAGGAAAGACAACCCTGAGTGAAAAAACGCTTCATCACACAGGAGAAAATATGTGGGATCATGAGAGAAGACTAGAATTAGTCTGTTATGAGGGTAAACCTCACTTCAGAACTTCCATCTCTTTCCCATGGAAAGAGGAAATAGTGTCACCTGCCTTTCTTCCACCCTAGAAAACGACCTTAAAAAACAAATCTACCCTTTCAGATCCTCACCAAGCAGCCTTATTTGGTTCACAGATGGAAGGTACACATGCTTCCCCACTACCTGGGTGTTGGCTTTATTATCATAACAGGTACCAAGTTCTCATATATGCAAGGAACTTGTCACCAGAAAGCATTTTGCCAAATAACAAGAAAAGAACAGGTAAGGAGAGGCAAACATGATGCACCACACACAGGGTGTCACAAGCAAGCTCAGTGCTCTGCTGAGGCGAGACAAGGAGCAATTCTTATTTTGACTGAGTCAGAGCCTGAATTCTCAGGTCAGAATATAAATATTGGAATTGAACATTCATCGGCACATCAAACCTTAATACACTGGGCCTTTTTGCTTGAAGGTTCACAGATGAAATTGACTTGATACATTTTCTTTGATGCTTATTAAACTCATAATTTTTTGAAATTAAACTATGGTCACACCAAGAGACCAACCAGAAGTTCATCCCAAAGAGCTTTTATAAATAATACAGGAAAGATACTGAGTGGA
>NW_007728491.1:60839-67401 GCF_000696425.1 Galeopterus variegatus
AAGAAAGAAAGAAAGAAAGAAAGAAAGAAAGAAAGAAAGAAAGAAAGAAAGAAAAGAATGCAGGGCAGATAGGAAAAATAGTAAATACATAGCAAAATGGTATATTTACCTAACCATTATCAATAAGAATTTGACCTTAATGGCAAATAATACAATTCAAAGGCAGACCTTGTCAGACTGAATATAAAACTAAGTTCCAATGATTTATTGTTTACAAGAAATCCACTTTACCTATAAAGACACAAATACGTTAAAAGTAAAAAGACAAAAATGATATATTGTATTAATATCCAGGACAAGGGATAATACCCAGGATAAAGAGGAACATTTCACATTAAAGATATTAATGCATCAAGACACAACAATTATAAATGCTTATAAATCTAATAACAGAGTTTCAAAATACTTGAAGCAAGAACTTATAGGACAAAGAAAATTGAATAAACCTGCAATTGTAATTAGAGATTTCAAAACTCTTTTTCAGTAATTAATAAAACAGAAAATTAAGAAAGACATGGAAGACTTGAACGACCTTGTCAAAAAAATTGATCTAATTAACTTTTATTCAACAATCTACAGTTGGGTAGATATTGGGTAACAGTAGAATAAAAATTATTTTCAAGTGCATGTGGAAAATTCACCAAATAAAATAAAATAAGTCTCAATAAGTTAAAAAGTATTGAAATTGTAGAGAGCATGTTCTATGATAAAAATGAAGTCAAATTAAAAATAATAAGAAAAGCTATCTGGAAAATCTATAAATATTTGGATAATAACACACTTATTAGTTACTCAGGGGTCAAAGCATAAACCACAAGGAAAATTATAAATCATTTTAATTAAATGAAAATAAAAACACAAAATAGCAAAATTTCTAGGATGTATCTAAAGCAGTGCTGAAGAAAAGCTAGACATTAAATGCTTCTATTAGAAAATAATAAGGCCTAAAAACTAATGATCTAAATTTCAACCTTAAAAAACAAAAAAAGGAGAGCAAATTAAATCAAAAGTAATTTGTAATAAGAAAATAATATATAAAAAGTAGAAGTGAATAAAATAGAAAATAAACAGCAGGAAAGAAACAATGAAACAAAACTAGTTTCTAGAAAAGGTCTATAAAATTAAGAACCTTTAGTTGGGCTTATGAAAAAAAAAAGAAAAAAGAGAACATTTACTAACATTAAGAATGAAAGAGGAGCATTATTACTACAGATCCTACAAACGTTAAAAGAGTAATAACAGAATATTGTGAACAACTTTATGCAAATAAGTTCTACAACTCGGAAAAAACAGACAGGTTTTTTTGAAAGGCAATTAACACCCAATGTGAATCAAGAGTAAATAGCCTTATTTTATTACAGAAATTAAATTCATTATTAAAAACCTCACAATAAAATTCCAAGCCTAGATGTTTCAGCAGTTTATTTAATTCAACATTTAAGGAAATAATAATACATGTCCTACACAAACTCTTCCAGAAAGACAGGGGAGGTGTATACTATTCAAACTCATTTGATGAACCTGGTATTATACAGATATCAAAACCAAAGAAAGGAAAAGTACAGGCTAGTATCTTTCAGAAATATGTATATGTATATGTGTGTATTTATATGTGTATATGTATAATGCATAGATACATACAAGCATATATTACACATAGATTTTTGAGCATGTGGTGTTTGAACAACTGAATTTCCCTTTGTCCTTTTGACCCTTATCTTATGCCATGTAAAAAAAAATTAACTCAAAATGGATTGTGGATTCAGACAGAAAAGCTAAAACTATAAAGTTTCTAAAAGAAAATATAAAAAAAATTGCAACTTGGAGATATGCAAATATTTCTTAGAACATGAAAAACACAAACCATAAAAAAGACCAATACATAGATTTAACCAAAATTAAAAACTTTGGCCCTATAAAAGATACCATTAAGGAAATAAAAGCAAGTCACTAGAAGAAACAAGATATTTGTTTCCAGAAAGCTCTGAGAACGCAATAATTAGAAGACAACCAAATTAAAAAATGAGCAAAAAATTTGAACAAACACCTCCAAAAAAAGGATAACCAGATTTCAAATGAGCACACAAAGCACACAGAAAGATTCTTAACATCTTTATTTGTTAGGGATTTGGAAATTAAAATCACCGTGAGATACCAATATACATCCACTCAAATGACTAATATTAAAAAGACTGACATTACTAAGTGTTGGCACACCGTGGACTAACTGAAACTCTCATATATTGCTGGAGGAAGTATAAAATGAGAAAATCTCTCTAGGAAATTTGGAAGTTTTTTACAATGTAGAACATATACTTACTATTTATCCCAGCAATTCTGCTCCTAGGACTTAAGACAAAGGAAATAAAAGGTTATATCCCATAAAAAATGTACAGAGAGGAATATCTTTGTTCATAATAACTAACAATGGAAATAACTCAAATGTTCAAAAACAAATGGATAGTTAAACTAATGATGATGTATACAAATGATGGAATGCTATTTAGCAATAAAAAGCGAAAAACTACTGAAACATACAACAACATGGGATGAATCTCAAAATCAATACTCTAAGCTAAGAAAAAGAAGCCAGACTGAAAAGAATACATACTGTATATCCCAGTTACATGTAATCTTAGAGAAATCAAAGCTAATTTAGAATGATATAAAGTAGATTAGTAGTTGCCTGGATCTGAGGGTGGATGTGGGGAAATTTGCTACAAAGAGTCACAAGAGATGACCCTTGTCATGGAAATGTGCTGTATGTTGATTGTGGTGGTAGTTACATGGAAAAATACATTTACCAAAACTCATTGAATTGTGCACTTAAAGTAAGTGCTTTTTTTGTATATACATTAGTCCTCACTAAAATTAATCAAAAAGAGTAGGGCTCCAAGTTAAAAAAAAAAAATGAAATGAAAGTTACCATGTAATATTTATGACATGGATATGTTTTAGATATTTAGAAAATTTAAAAGAAAGACAAATAAATTCATAAGGAAAACTGTACTGACCATGACTTCGTTTTCTATGGAAGATCTTTAACCTTTTGAAGTTTCTCATGGTTATCATTATCAACATCAACAGCAGATATGGTGTTGAATGACAGATTAGTCACTGACTGGTGACTATTTTGACAGCTGGAAGTACAGGGGAACCTTAGCAGTAGCTGGGCATGTTTGTCTATCTGCACAGAGGCTCTTCTAACATTGGAAAGTTTGATTTAATTGCAAAGAACAGAGTATTGTTTACCTTGTGCTTTGTAAATTAACATTTATTACTCAGAAATTAAGATATGTTTTCTTATACATCTTATACAACTGTTTTAGTATCTGGGAGAAGGAGATGTTCTTAATTACTCTCACACACAAGTCAGGTAGTCTTGATAATTTTGTGTTATTTTCCTTGCCTTCCTATTAGCTAAAATTATAACACAACAAACTCATAGCAAAAGTAGAGGTATCAGTTTCAGTTTTCTTGTTTACTTATTTAAATTATCTTTAGTCTGAACATTTTCTATTAAAAAAAATTTTAAACTACATCTCTATCGTGTGAGTGCATGGATAATGAAACTATACCATTCTCAAATCTACTTAACTAGCCGTGATATCACAGCAAATTGCAATACAGTGCAGTATGATCAAATGAATGAGGGTACCGTCCAGGCTGGTGGAGTTCACACCATTCTTTAAAGTACTTTGAGTATGGAATATGGTATTCAGCTATTCTGGGGGTGACAGTGGCAGTACATATGTAAAACTTTGTTAAAGCTTAACTTTTCTTATATTAAGATAAATTTATAAATAAAAATGGAAGTTCCTAATATTTTCCTTCCATATCCAAATGGATTGTTTTTACCCTCCACTGCCTAATCTTAAGTGCCCTGAGCAGAGCTGATGTTCAATAAATATTCATATCTGTTGAAAGAATGAAGGAACGTTATCTGGTATAAGAATTTATCCTTTTGGGTCTATGCCTAATCTTCCTAATTAAACTATGAGTCTCTCGAGGGCTAGGACTGTATCTAATTTTGTTTCTTTTTTCTGACTAGTCTGCAGTGAGAAATTAAGACAGAGTCAACCAGATGTAGATGTTCCGATTCTGTACTGTGTTTACATGGCTCCCAAGAGCCCTTTATTATTTAATCCAAAGAGCAAGGCTACTTTTGCACTTAATGTAGTTTTTAAAAATTATTTGTGTAAGTCCATTGATAGTAATCACACAGTCTCCTCTCTACCCCATGCTACCCAATACTTCCTAAAAAATGGTTGCCAAACTGTGCAGTAATTGTTTATCTATGTATATCACACATTAAGTTGTAAATTCATGAGGGTGGGAACAATGCTCGTCTTGTGCTCAGTAATAATATAATAATATAGTAATAGCACTTATAGCAAGTGCTTGATAAATGTTTGAGTGAACTAATGATGAATGAGTAAAAAATATCAGAAAACTTCCTTTCCATGAGGTGGACCTCTTTACTCGAAGCAAATATTTGCAAAAGAGAATTAGATCTAATTTTCCACACAGAGAAGCTAATTTACTTCCAATTATTGGGGGCTTTTAATCAGAATGATGTAAATTACCCCAAGTTACTGTATCCCTTCACACATAAAATCTAAACACAACAAAATACATATTGTGTCAACTACACTGTACTACTTGTGTGACACTACAAGTACAGATGATCTTAAGCTGTGTTTAATCAGTTAATAATTATAGCTTACCAAATGTATTAGTTTTCTATTTTTGCATAAAAAACTATCACAAATATAAAACCATGCAAAGTAATTATCTCACAGTTTCTGTGAATCAGGAGTATGGGTATTAGTTAGCTGGGTTCTCTGTTTAGGATCTCACCAGGCTGAAATCAAAGTGTTGTTCAAGACTGAAATCTGTTTTGAGGCTAAGGTTCCTTTTGCAAGCTTGTTGGTTGTTGGCAGAACGTGGTTCCTTGAGTTGAAGGACGGAGGCCCTCAGCTCCTAGAGGCTGTTGAGTGTTCACTATGTTGGGAGAAAAACTTTTCCTCTTCCATCTTGGGACTAGTGATTGGGGACCTACATCATAACTGACATTAGACAGAGTAACAGAAGAAAAAACAAGGTGCATACACACATACACAATGTACATGTGGGAGTACTCTGTGATAAGTAATTTGCTGAATAACCAGAAATAAAAGGCTTACATACTACACTTAACAAAAGGAAGTGGGGTAGATTTTAATAGAAAAGTATGGCAGGCAGGTTCTATTGGGCTTTTCAATGCTAATGGGCAGCTGAATTTGCATGTCCAGTGCTAAGGGTTGGTCTTTTATCAGTCAGGAAACTCCCTGGGAGGAGAGTCAACAGAAGCTACATTTTCAGCAGGCTCTGCTTCAGTTTGGATAGCATTTTCTGTGGCTGCTCATTGTTTGGATGTTTTCAGTTTAAAGTAATTTTCATACCACTTTGGTGAGCTGTTAATCCCTTCAGTCGCCATTTGGCCCTCACTACAACACTGCACTGTTTCTTCAAGACCAGCAGGAGAACATCTGTTGCTGCTTGTTGTCTCTTTTCAAGGCTTACTTGCTTAGGTCTGGTCCACTGAGAAAAATCTCTTTGATTAACTCAAAGCTGAAGGATTAGGTATCTTAATTACATCTTTTAAAAAATCTCATTTCTGTATAATGTAACACAATCACAAAAACAATATCCCATCATAGTCTCCACACTCAAGGGGAGGGATTTATTCAGGGCAATATGCACCAAGAGACAGAAGTCTTAGGGGCCAAATTAGAATTCTTCCCACCACACCACATGATGGAGTGAGAAGCTGTTTAAGTCCAGTGCTACCAGAAACCATAAAAATGAGATGATTACATATATTCTTTACACTGCTGAGTTAATAAGATGGTGTCTATGTGCCAGTTGGGTAGACCAGATGACATCTAAGTACACAGAAGGGAGCAGCTCCATTTGTGTATTCACGAAGACTTTTTAAACCAACTTTCTTTCATTCTTTCTCTTACCTGATACACAGTTTTCAAGCATAGAATGGTGCATATAGAAACTTAATTAATTTAATTTCTCTTCATTAAAATTCCTAGTTCTCATATTAGGAAGTTGGGTCTGTAGACCACAAATCCTTTCATTAATCCCAAAGAGTTGTTATGGCTTGTATTAGTTAACTGTTATTACTGTGTAACAAATTACTCCACAACTCAGTGGCTTAAAACAGCACAGAGTTTCTATGAGCTTCTATGGGTCAGGAATCCAAGCATGGCTTAACTGGGTCCTCTGCTTCAGTCTCAATCTCAAAAGACTGCAATCAAGGTCCTATTGAGGCAGGATCTGCTTCTAAGCTTTCTCAGTGGTTGTTGACAGGATTCAGTTCCTTGAAGCTGTTGAACTAAAGGCCTCAGTTCCTAGCTGGCTATTGGCTGGGGGTCACTCCCAGGTTTTTGCTACATGAGCCTCTCCAACAGGGCTGTTTGCTCATCAAAGCACGGGAGAAAGTAGCAAAACACAAGTCATAATCTTTTATAACCTGATCTCAGAAGTGGCATCCCATCATGTCTGTCTT
>NW_007728491.1:67411-68133 GCF_000696425.1 Galeopterus variegatus
CCCGGTCCGGTACGGGGGCAACACTGAGGGTTGCGATCCGTTGCCGGACACGGAAAAAAAGACAAAAAGACAAAAAAAAAAGTTAAAACAAATAGGAAACAATGGTTTAGTGAAAATATTGAAATTGGAAGAGAGGTACTATTCCAAATGAAATTAAAAGTCATCAAAATATTCCTTTTATGGCCAACATTAGATCATATATTTTCTCCCAAGATGCGTGGGTAGTATTTTGTATCAATTGATTTAATTCTCCTTTCCAAATAATGTTTACAGTATGCAGCACCCACAGCATACCATTCCACGCTGGGTGTGAAACAAATATTAGTGGAGGCTCCTTTGGTTTCTTCTTCTGACTATTTATTTTATTTTATTTTATTTTTATTTTTTTTTCCTTTTTGTTATGGCCAACATTAGATCATATATTTTCTCCCAAGATGCGTGGGTAGTATTTTGTATCAATTGATTTAATTCTCCTTTCCAAATAATGTTTACAATATGCAGCACCCACAGCATACCATTCCACGCTGGGTGTGAAACAAATATTAGTGGAGGCTCCTTTGGTTTCTTCTTCTGACTATTTATTTTATTTTATTTTATTTTTATTTTTTTTTCCTTTTTGTCTTTTTTGGTGTCCGGCAGCGGATCGCGACCCTCAGTGTTGCCCCCGTACCGGACCGGGACCAGCAACGGGATCGCAATCCTCGGCGTCGCAACCGTGCCTC
>NW_007728491.1:69133-72867 GCF_000696425.1 Galeopterus variegatus
CACTGAGGGTTGCGATCCGTTGCCGGACACGGAAAAAAAGACAAAAAGACAAAAAAAAAAGTTAAAACAAATAGGAAACAATGGTTTAGTGAAAATATTGAAATTGGAAGAGAGGTACTATTCCAAATGAAATTAAAAGTCATCAAAATATTCCTTTCATGGCCAACATTAGATCATATATTTTCTCCCAAGATGCGTGGGTAGTATTTTGTATCAATTGATTTAATTCTCCTTTCCAAATAATGTTTACAGTATGCAGCACCCACAGCATACCATTCCACGCTGGGTGTGAAACAAATATTAGTGGAGGCTCCTTTGGTTTCTTCTTCTGACTATTTATTTTATTTTATTTTATTTTTATTTTTTTTTCCTTTTTGTCTTTTTTGGTGTCCGGCAGCGGATCGCGACCCTCAGTGTTGCCCCCGTACCGGACCGGGACCAGCAACGGGATCGCAATCCTCGGCGTCGCAACCGTGCCTCGCTCAGCCAGTGAGCGGGAATCGGTCTGTATGTGGGATCCGAACCCTCGGCAGGAGTGCCGCCGCGCTTCCCAAGCTGCGCACTATAGCAGTGCGCCACCGGGCCAGCCATATTTATTTTATTTTTATATTCACCATTTCCTTATTTAACCTTAATAATATGCTTTTTGGAAGGTCAACAAATAACATAATCTAGAAATTATAAGGTCCTTTCACAAAATTTTCAAAAAATTGGCCTCTTTTAAGTTTATTTTCTTTCTTATCGGCCACATAATCTCATGGTGGATTCGTGAAACTAAAGCCATATTGAAAACAAAGAACCACTCATTTCTAGAAAAAGAAATATAATAACATTTGATTCCCTATCTACTTGCTTGTAATGATGTCTGCTACTCCATTACAGAAGTAACATGTTAGTTTCACGTGCCTGGAAACTAACTTTTTTGACTCCTTTTTTTTTTTTTTTGGAGAGTTTATTACCTATTTTAATCTTAGATCATTTAATTATAATTCTTAAACTCATTCTTTAATTTTTTTCTGTAAACACATTTCTCTGTGTATATTGAGCTACAGACACATTTGTTTAGCTTTTTTATGTAAATTAGCAGTCCACTGAACAACTAATAAATCAATATGTAGCCATTTAAATGCCTATCAAAATTTTCCAATGCTTATTCAGAAAGGGTTGACATTTTCTTCTCATACTATCTACTAAAGATAAATAGATCTTACAGTATCAGATCATATTAAACATGACATTTCTGTATATTTGGGTTACATTTCATTGTTTAAAAAAATCTAATAATTCTAAGGAGTTATCTGTTCTAAATGTTAAAGCTTATGAATTTCAAGATACCAAAGTATTTTGCAAAGTTATTTTCTCTAACAACCTCCATGGTGTCTGAAATCTGTGTTCTTGTGATTCCTATCGGCTGTTAAAGCTAGATTGAGAGGTATAGATATATGTACAGACATAGATGTAGCTATCGATGGATATAGAAATAGAATATAGACATAGATAAGTAATTATCACTGAAAAGACTGTTTCAAATAATTTATCAGACAACGGCACTGAGGGGATGAATAGATAAACTTAGAGGTATGTGTGTGTTTATGTATACGTATGTGTGTGTGAGTTTTGGGGTGGAGGAATGAAAGAACTAGAAAAGTTGTGCCTCAGGGACCTAAATTAGTAGTGGAGCATCAAGGTGTACTCGGGGGAAGCCTGAGTAATAGATGGGAAATGATGTTGCTGGGAGGAGGTCATGAAAGAGGGACAGGGTGTCAGAATTTGAGGTACATCTTCCCCTTGTAATGTGTGAAGCATCCCGGATACTTGGCCTCATCTAACTTCCCAGTTGTCCAACTACAAGGTCAAAAATGAAATTAAATGTATCAGCATTGTACTGTCCTCTTGTCTTATTTCTCTTTTCCTCTGCCCCTTTGGACTCTTATTCACTCCAAAGTATATGAGATAACAATTCATGTTACCTATGATTGTTTCCCTGTGAAAACAAATCCCTGGCTTCTTTACTCACCGAGGCAAGCCCTGTAGGCTTAAAATCAACCCACAATGAAGGGAAAGGGTAAGATGGTATTTGGGAACTGGTGAGTCCCCATAAATCCCACTTTATGAACAATCACTTATGCCACTGTATGGAAAGCCCATCTTAGTGAGTGCATTAACTTCTTGGTTCACAGAAGTAGATGATTATTTGAATTTTAAAATATTGATTGTAAGGAAATTTTCTTATTATTTTACAATTAATTTGATCTAGTGACATGTCTCATGTCCTATACTAGGTTATAAAAAGGACCATCCTGAGACATGAGTATCAATTAGATAAATATTGCTTAGTATTTCCTTTGGCTCATTTGAAGAAGTATGAACATCACAAGAGGGAAAGAAGTTGGGAAGGACAAAGGACTGGAAATTAACCACATTATGCTTTGTTGTTCTCCTAGGGTCTCATGATTCCTTCAGCTTCTACATTGATGAAGCCTCTCCAGTAGGTCCCGAACAGCCAGAAACCGTCCAGAATTTTGTCTCTGTGTTTGGAACTGTGGCCAAAAAGCTGATGCGGAAATGGTTAGCTACTCAAACAATGAACTTTACTGGTCAGCTAGGAGCTGGAATCCGCTATTTTGATCTTCGAATTTCCACCAAGCCCAGAGACCCCGACAATGAACTCTACTTTGCTCATGGTCTGTTCAGTGCCAAAGTCAATGAAGGCCTAGAGGAGATCAATGCATTCCTCACAGATCACCATAAGGAGGTAGTGTTCTTGGACTTCAACCATTTTTATGGGATGCAGAAATATCACCATGAAAAACTGGTCCAAATGCTGAAAGACATCTATGGAAACAAAATGTGCCCAGCGATTTTTGCCCAGGAAGTTAGTTTAAAGTACCTGTGGGAGAAGGACTATCAAGTGCTGGTCTTCTACCATAGTCCAGTGGCTCTGGAAGTGCCCTTTCTCTGGCCTGGCCAGATGATGCCGGCACCTTGGGCCAACACCACAGACCCTGAAAAACTGATCCAGTTTCTTCAGGCATCCATCACTGAGAGAAGAAAGAAGGGCTCATTTTTTATATCTCAGGTGGTGCTGACCCCCAAAGCCAGCACAGTGGTCAAAGGGGTGGCAAGTGGACTCCGAGAAACAATCACAGAAAGGTCAGTGTCCTTAAAGTATCAGGGAAAATGTTTAAATAATTTAACTCAAATTCTTAGGGCTAGTAAATGATGGGCTAAAATTCATACCTATGTGTATTAGTTTCCTAAGACTGCCATAACAAAGTACCACAAACTGGGTGTCTTAAAACAGTAGAAATGTGTTATCTCATGGTTCTGAAGGCTAGAAATCTGAAATCAAGGTGTCAGCAGAGCTGGTTCCTTCTGCAGACTCTGAGGAAGAATCTGTTCTATGCCCCTCTCCTAGTGTCTGGTGATGGCTGATGACCCTCAGTGCTCCTCTGCTTGTAGGTGCATCACTCCATGTCTGCTTCCTTCTTGGCTTCTTCTTGTCTGTCTCTGTCATCTCCTTTTCTCATAAGAACACCAGTTATATTGGATTAGGGCCTGCCCTAATGACCTCATCTTAACTTGATTACTTCTTTTTTTTTATTTTTATTTTTATTTTGTCAATATACAATGTAGTTAATTATTGTGTCCCATCACCAAAACCTCCCTCCCTCCTCCCTCTCCCCCCTCCCACCCAGATGTGTCCCCTCCATTTTCTTGTTGTAAGAGCTTCA
>NW_007728491.1:73727-76214 GCF_000696425.1 Galeopterus variegatus
ATAGATATACCACATTTTCCGTATCCACACTGAAGATAGATCTACCATACGACCCAGCTATCCCACTGCTGGGAATATATCCAAAGGAATGGAAATCATCAAGTCGAAGGTATACCTGTTTCCCAATGTTCATTGCAGCACTCTTTACAATAGCCAAGAGCTGGAATCAGCCCTAACTTGATTACTTCTGCGAAGACCTTATTTCCAAATAAGGTCACATTCACAGGAACCGGGAGTTAAGACTTTAACATAATCTTTTGTGGGACACAGATCAACCCAAAACACCATGTATTTTGAGTCCAAGTCTAGTTCTCTTTTTATAGCACTCTTTTTCACAGCTGTGTCGTGATTTATAGATTATAAAGTCCTTTCTCTACTGTTTGCAGTGTCTTTTTATATATCTAACTCCACTTGATCTGTGTAACAAACCTAGGAAGTACATATTGTCTTTCAGACCAAAAGAAAAAATTGAGGTTCAGAAAAGTGAAATGTTTTACCTAAAGTCCCTTCGACAGTGAATGATGAAACAGGCACTCAATTCCAT
The DNA here is from genome assembly GCF_000696425.1 of Galeopterus variegatus. Classification (NCBI taxonomy): domain Eukaryota; kingdom Metazoa; phylum Chordata; class Mammalia; order Dermoptera; family Cynocephalidae; genus Galeopterus; species Galeopterus variegatus. The sequence goes on from NW_007728491.1 coordinate 74,272, forward strand.
TCTCAAGTTATATCCTATGCCCTTTACACTACATAACACATCCTTATAAGGAAGCCTTACCCTGCTTGCAGGAGTGGGCATTCTATTGTTCAAGCTCAGCCAAACATGTAGAGTGGTGGTTACCTGTGAGGTATAATTTGAGCAATCACCAAAGATCTCTGTTGCTATTCCCCATAAGTGTGATGTAACATGCTGAATTGTACATATTATTTATTATTTTGAGTTAAATTATTAAACAATGCACACATCATCTGGAGAGAGAACAAAAATCCTTTTCAGACCTTTTATTTTTATCTTTAATTGATATTTTTAATTGTGGTAAGGAGACAGAGCATGAATGTTTTGTTTAGACTCAAAGTTTCTGAGGGGAAAGACAAGAAAATCGGGAGAAAAGATTTGGAGGTGGCCAATCGATTATTAGGAATATAGTCCAACTCATTTAAGGGTTATTGACATTTTTCGGTAGTGAAGCCACAAGTCAATGTGGTGGAAGAGTTCCTTCACACAAAATTATAACTTCCTTCTGTTATTCAGATATTAGCTGGGATCTCCCTTGTTCCTTAAGATTTAAGTAAGATTTCCACCCTTCATTGCATACCCTATGCAAGTACAAGACCCTCCCTATGATTTCTGTTAATGTGTAGATTTCTTACTTTCTTATGGTATGAGCCCTTGGTACTGCTGGATTACTCTACTTTATGGGTCAATTGTTCTATCAGTCTGTCCATGTTTCATTCTGAGACATGAAACTTGCTTCATGCTCAGTTTCCACAATGGTTTTTAGATTTTATTAAAGATCTGGGAAGACAGAGAGGTTTTATAATCATAATAATTAACGAATTTAGAATAGAATTCTAGACTTCTCTGTAATTACAATTCTTCTACCCTGGGAACTTTCCCTGAGGACATACACCCCACTTTTCACCTCAGCCTCACATCCTCTGAATCCTCTTCTCCTCCTCCTCTTCTTCTTTCATCTCTTTTCTTCCCCTACCCTCAGATTACCTTGGGGATTATTATGCCTAAGTACTCACCTCTCTCCAATCTTCCTAAGTCTAAACTCAGCTAGTTCCATCAAACTATTCATTCAAACAAGAAGGCTTTTTTAATTTATTAGCTCTACTTTCTACAAATGTTCATTGTTCTGGTGAATAACAATTTACCCCCAGTCTCACAAATTTGAAAACTGAGGCAGTTATGTACACATAACAATGTGTTGTTTTCAGCTTTACCCCAGAGAGCCCTTAAATGTTGAGGAATCCCTGAGAGCCCCCTAGAGGTGGGGAGAGGCAGGAAGAGCCTGGGACCAGCTGACTCCAACTCCTTCAGCTCTCTCTATACCTTGAATGAAAGAAGCTTCATTCAACGTGAAGCCTCTTTGGCTTCCCCATTGTGCTGTATAGTTCTATGCTTAAAAGAACACCTATCCATATTACATGCCTGCTTTGCATTTTGGTCAAGAATCAGACCCTGAGGGACCAGCCATTGAAGAAGGCAAGAAGAATCTACTCGAAGAGTAAATGGCTTTCATTTTTCTCTCTTAAGGCATTTGATGTACTTTAGGCATTTTTTTTTTTTTGTCTTTTTCCGTGTCCGGCAACGGATCGCAACCCTCAGTGTTGCCCCTGTACCGGGCCAGGGACCGGCAACGGGATCGCAACCCTCGGTGTTGCTCCTGCGCCTCGCTCAGCCAGTGAGCGGGAACCGGTCTGCATGTGGGATCCGAACCCTCGGGCGGGAGCGCCGCCGCGCTTCCCAAGCGGCGCACCATCCAGTGTGCCACCGGGCCGGCCCTACTTTAGGCATTTTTAAGTCAGAGTTAAACTGTGTTTGTTATTCATGCTCTAGTACACTACTATTACAGTAGAATTTGTGAGAAACAAAAAATCAAATAAGTTAAGAAATTGCTTAAAATTATATTCTACAAAACTCTTCCAAAAGAT
>NW_007728491.1:76992-80674 GCF_000696425.1 Galeopterus variegatus
AATTCTATTTTTCCATGAATGTTTTGAGCATGGTGCTAATATGATGTTCAGGGTTTTTTGTTTTGTTTTGTTTTTACATATTCCAACCTTCTCTATGGAGCCTATAATGGAAAAGGTCATCGTCAACCCTGGGTCCTGCCTTGCAAAGCAATTTACTTACCTCCAAAACAGGCAGTGAAGGAGCACTTGACTCCCCCAGAACTTGTTGGCTTTCTCTTCTTACTAAGTGATAAAGCCTAGCCTATGAAGTGGACTGATTCTGCCACTGTTCTCTTGGCTTTTCTGCCAAAGCCATTCATTCAGAAAGTCCCGTGTTGGCATTGGAAGATGTAATGAGCTCTCCTGTGCCACCTACGAAAATGTCACCAGGCAATTTGTAAGACCTCTCTGAACCTTAAGTAGTTTCATATGCAAAATATGAAGTTTGAAATATATTATCTCCAAGATCCATTCTAATTCTAAAAATCTTACGCTTCTAAGATTTGACTGCATTTGACTAGCCAGTTTCTGTATAAATTTTTTAAATCATGTCTAATATTTGGGTTAACAAAACTCTGAGCGCATGCATTTAGAAAACAGTGTTTGAAGTTGTGGGTGGCTTTCAGGGAAACTAAATTCGGCCTGGATTTAGGTACAGTAGCTTTCAATCTGGCCACTGGTTCCAAAAACTGCAGATGCGTTTTCTACATTTTAGCAATGCCAACAGACACAGATTTTTATTTCTTAAAGACCTATTTTTAATTTATTTTTCAAACACCAACTTTTGCACCTCACCCCCACGGAATTCACACTTTCTTAAAAAGAAGGTGTGCAACTTGAGTCAAGTCCTTCTCTACATTGTGGAAGTTTATTAAATTATAGGTTTCTTTAGTTAAAAAAAAATGCAGTCATACCACCTATCAGAATTTTTAAGAAACAGTGCATCTTTGCAAGTAAACTGATGCTGAATTAAGTTAGACAAAGTTTATACAGGCCAACAATTTAGCAAATGATAATGATAATAACAATAATATTTNCGAAGAGTAAATGGCTTTCATTTTTCTCTCTTAAGGCATTTGATGTACTTTAGGCATTTTTAAGTCAGAGTTAAACTGTGTTTGTTATTCATGCTCTAGTACACTACTATTACAGTAGAATTTGTGAGAAAAAAATCAAATAAGTTAAGAAATTGCTTAAAATTATATTCTACAAAACTCTTCCAAAAGATTCACAATGTACATTAGCATACAGAAGGCGCTAACAAGTATTTTAGTGAAGAATCATGTTTAATTTTAACTAATACAGTGTTTTCCAAGCAGCACTTAATGTTTTTTTTTCCAGACAATTCTTATTAGCAGCCCATGGCATTAATTTTGAGAAACTGTCCTCAACCATCTGCNATATGAAGTTTGAAATATATTATCTCCAAGATCCATTCTAATTCTAAAAATCTTACGCTTCTAAGATTTGACTGCATTTGACTAGCCAGTTTCTGTATAAATTTTTTAAATCATGTCTAATATTTGGGTTAACAAAACTCTGAGCGCATGCATTTAGAAAACAGTGTTTGAAGTTGTGGGTGGCTTTCAGGGAAACTAAATTCGGCCTGGATTTAGGTACAGTAGCTTTCAATCTGGCCACTGGTTCCAAAAACTGCAGATGCGTTTTCTACATTTTAGCAATGCCAACAGACACAGATTTTTATTTCTTAAAGACCTATTTTTAATTTATTTTTCAAACACCAACTTTTGCACCTCACCCCCACGGAATTCACACTTTCTTAAAAAGAAGGTGTGCAACTTGAGTCAAGTCCTTCTCTACATTGTGGAAGTTTATTAAATTATAGGTTTCTTTAGTTAAAAAAAAATGCAGTCATACCACCTATCAGAATTTTTAAGAAACAGTGCATCTTTGCAAGTAAACTGATGCTGAATTAAGTTAGACAAAGTTTATACAGGCCAACAATTTAGCAAATGATAATGATAATAACAATAATATTTATTGTTTAATAATTTATTAAATAGTAGTTTACTATAATATTTATAATATTATTATAAGCTATTTTTAAGTGCTCTCCATCTGTTAATACTATGCTAATTGCTTTATGTGAATTGCTTGATTTCATATTCATGAAACCTCCCAAATGGAGGTACGATTGCCATCCCATCTTAAAAATAAAGGAACTGGGCCTTAGCGGTATTAAGTGACTTACCTGAATAACACTATTAAGAAAAGGTGGATTCAGGATTTAAGTTCAGATTGCTCCATTTGCTCACTTATTCAAAACAAATATGTTTGGATGCCTATTCTGTTCTTTGAGTGTGCGACCTCAGATATGGAGTCTTAAAACCACCACACCATACTATTTCCCTGTTATTTGTGAGAGTCCAAAGAGGTGACTGCAACTTTCTTTTCATCTCTTTAAATGGCAATATCTAGAGCAAATTTGGCAGTACTGTTCATTCAGGTGGACTAGGCTCAAATTAGTATTTACCTGTTGAACAGCTCCTATGAGTAGGGCNATAATAATCATATACAGTGTATATTGACAAAATAAAAATTTAAAAAAAAAAAATAAATAAATGGCAATATCTAGAGCAAATTTGGCAGTACTGTACATTCAGGTGGACTAGGCTCAAATTAGTATTTACCTGTTGAACAGCTCCTATGAGTAGGGCTCTGCATTAAATGCCATGAAGGATGCTAAAATTGGTAAGATGCCATTGTTCCCATCAAGCATCCAGTAGGTTTGAAAAGACAAGAACATGCATGACCTAAATACAAATTGGAGAAAAACAGAATTAAAAATCAAGGCCTGTGATGATTTCTAAATCACCATAGGATATTTAGATACCTGGAAGACATACATAAGAGAGAGATATCTGGAAAGATTTTGGTTGGCTTTGAAGAAAGATAGCATTGTGATAGGTAGAGATGGGTAGCAGTGACTTCCCAGGCTGAGGATATAGCAAGAGCAAAGCATGGAGGTGAGAAATCTTGAGGACAAGAGAAGTCAGGGTTGGCCAAAACAGAGTGACATGCAAAGGAACATAAGAGATGATTGTAGAAAGAACAGAGGGAAGATTATGGGACTCTAGGTTTAATGAGGTATGTATTAGAAAGATATTGAAGGGGACAAATCAGAACTAGGGCTCGGGGGATGAAACTGACCCAATTACTCAGGTCGAATAAGGAAGGGAGTGATTGAAGATGTAGCTACCAGTTTGAAGGGGAAAACAAAGTAGAATGACAGCAAGTTTGTGGGAAGAGAGAAAAGTAAAAGATGCTGACACAGTGTGACTTCAGCCCTACTGATAGCACTGTCCCTTTGAATACTGGGGACACCATTCACAGTGTCATTCTATAAGAATGACATCCCTTGGATTTGGATAATGTGCAGCCCTGCCCACTTAGTCACGTGATCATAGTCGTTGCCCTGAGTGTAAGGTGGAATTTTCAGAATGCAGTTGTTAGCATGCACCAATATTACCCAGCTGGGGAAAAGAAGGCAGCTACAGTTGATGAACCCGCATTATGTGCCAGGCACTGTGCTAATTATATGAATTGTATCCATTTAATCCTCCCGGTAGCCTTATAAAGTAGGTATTATTAAAGAGGTAGAAAATTGAGGCTGAGATATGTCTACTACCTTAGTCAAAAATCTCATATTAAGGGGCCGGCCCGGTGGCGCACTGGATAGTGC
>NW_007728491.1:81623-83177 GCF_000696425.1 Galeopterus variegatus
GGTTGCGATCCGTTGCCGGACACGGAAAAAGACAAAAAGACAAAAAAAAAAAAAAAAAAATCTCATATTAAATTTATCCCATAACTAATAAGCAAAGATTATTATATGGATCTGTTTGACTCCAAGTCCCATGCTTACTCTTGCAAATTATGTAAAATTAACATTGCTTAGCACTGGGAGTATGTAATACATTCTCTGTCATCTTGGAAGGCAGAGTCAGGTCTAGGGGTTTGGGAAAGTAGTTATGCTGGAAATGGGGTGGGCAAAGCTATGAGAACAGAGGGTATGGAATGTGTGGCTTTGCCTCAAGGAAGCAAACTCCAGTAGGACACTGGCATGGGGACCCCTGAGGAAGCACTGAGATAGAATAAAAGGCAGGAAAAGAGCTGAGAGGTGACTGGGTTCAGTCCTTCTTGCCCTGTGCCTGCTGCCCATCTGACCATTTCCATTCAGTAAGGAAGCTGAGGCCCAGAGGAATGCTAAGCAGTTGCCCAAGGTCACAGAACTTTCTGGCAGCAGAGATGGGGTTAAAATCCAGGTCTTCTGGATCCCAGGCAGAGTTCTTTCTTCTACTCCTCAGGGAGGAATGAGACCTGAGGATGGACAGGAAGGCCAGAGAGAGCCAGAGAGCATCAGGTTGTAGGACCAATGTGCAAGGACAAGCTGGCTTTCAGTCTGCACTGCACTCAATGCAATAGTGCCCTGGAGCTTTGACTGGGGAGGTTAGAGGTAAGTCCTGAGGCATGTGCTATGGATTTTCTGCTGGGCTTACCTTCCCTGGGCTCTCTCTCTCTGGATCATAAAATCAATAGACTCTCTTTTTTTTATGTCCAATGGTACCACACCCCATCTCACAACCCTCCTGCTTCCCAGTTTATCCTTTCATTGCCTGGACCCAGGAGGTGTGTGTCTAGTCTCTTGGAAGTTATTCAGTTCCAGTTCCAGTCATCTTAGCAGCTTTGGGGAACCACAAAAAGCCTCACTGAGAGGCTAAGACTCAATCATTCAAAGTCAGCTCTAGAGTGACATGAGAGATCACTGGTCTCCATGAAGAGCAGCTCTCTGCTCCACTCTCCCACCCTAGGCCATGCCCCCGGAGAGGTCAGCACACCAGCAGAGCACTGATGGATATTCTATTTAATAGAAGGGGAAAGCTATCTCCTCAGTCTACATATGCCCAAGGAGAAAAAAATATCAAGAAGATTATGGAAAGCCAGCATTAGAATAATCATTTATAAGAAACTTTCATCATAAGATTCACTTCTTCAATATATGTGTGTTTGAATACATATACATGAGGGTACTTGAAAAAAATTTATGGAAAAATAGAATTAACAGATAATACGAATCTTTCCATGAACTTCTGAAGTACTCTCATGTGTGTGTGTCTTTTGCTTTTGTATAACAGGTGTTATTTCCAATTTGCAATTCAAGAAACTGAATGAAGGTCAGAAAGTCCAAATAATTTGTCCAGGTGGTACTGTGAACCAGTGCTGAGATCAATTCAGAATCCAGGTCTTTTGAACCACTAGAAAGAGGAGACTGGCTTATAAA
>NW_007728491.1:84128-86574 GCF_000696425.1 Galeopterus variegatus
CAGTTAGCCTCACTTTGAGTGACACTGCTGATATCTGCAGACAAGCTGCACCTCAGCCATCTCCACCAACAGATTAAGTTGATTTTCATAAATCTGGAGAGAGTTAGCCCCAAGATTTATCAGTGTCCTCCTCCGCGAGCTCAGTTAGTTCTTGCTTTAATCCAAGCTATGACTCCTCTACCCACTAGGCCTGCCAGATTTAAGTTTGTATTTGCTTGTTCTCTCAGGTAGTGCTGCCTATCAATGATTTCCAGAAAATAGCCTCTGAAATTGGCATCTTCTTTACCATGTCACTTAGCTTGATTCTAGATTGTTGTGCTGATAAGCACAGCCAAAGCCTCCTGTGAGGGATTCTTTGTTCCTATGTGCTAAAAAGCACATTCCCATAGAAGAAGCCTTACTAACTTCCAGACTCAGTGTCTTCCACCCAAACATTATAGCATTTTGCCTCCAGGCTGCCTTCCCAAGGCTGATTTCAAACAGGGAGGAGGAGGAGGAGGAAGAGGAAGATCCTGTAAAACGTGCAACACATCACTCTGTATAACAGAGTGATGTCAGCCTGGGTCCTCTGGGGAATGACAGGACAGAGGGCAATTGTAGCTCTTACTGTTTTAACAACTTTTAACCCAAGAAATTTGGAAACAGGACTGCACATAAAGCTATCTTTCTCCTTTGTCCTGCTGATATTGTAACACCAAAGTACAAGCATATACAGTCAGGCACCTTTCATTATATGTTTCAGAGGAGTCCAAGCTGTTGGGAAGTCAGATATCCATGATATTCATTCAGTGTCCGGTGACACACACACACACACACACACACACCAAAAGAGAGAGAAAGAGAATACATAGACTTTTCTAAAAGAGGATGGCTTAAGATAGAGATTCACCCACCTCAGTAAACCTCTCTGGATCTTAGGGTTGTCTTTATGTGGAACTGCTGGGCAGATTGAGTTTAATGTCTGAAAGGAAATAGCCTAGTATATAGCTAGTATATATATCTAGCACTCACAAAAAAACTGAGAGGAGGTAGGTTAATTGGAGATAGAATAAAGAGGAGAGTGTCCAGGCAGCAGAAATAGTCAGGTGATAACAATAGTTTGGGTATTTCGGTCAGCAACTGAGAGGATAGGGAGATTTGTGTGGGATCTGAAATGACCCATAACATGAGTTATCAGTAGATGAGTAACAGCTGTCTGATTCAAGAAGTAAAATGGACCAGATCTGGACATCTGAGGCCACATCCTGAGGCTGCGAGAAGGAGGCCTTCAGGCCAGCTCTTCCCTCTGCTCTCTGCAGGCAGCCTTTCAGAGTGTGGAACATTTCCATTCAGCTGAATACTCATCCAAAGAGCAATAGATCCACTCTGGAGAGAACATTTTATTTGAGACTGGGAGGAAAGAGAGGGCATGCATGTTCTGTGATTCCCCTTTAGCCAGAGATCCCCAGGAACAAATGCGTATGCTGGGTTATGACTTGTTCCAGTGAGAAAGAACACACACCATGGGGAGCCATGAGACATCCCAGTAAGAGCAGATTGGAAGGACTCATAGGATTGGGGTTCAGGTCAGATAATTTGGGGGATGGTCTAAGGAAACAGGGTTTTCTCTAGGTCAGATGCTGTCAGAAAGCAAGGGCAATTGTATGACTGGTTATCTCAATCAATAAGTTTTATCTATAGAAAAAGAGCAAGATTAAACTGTAATTGGTAAAGAAGACACAGTCGCTCATTTTAGTCAAGTGAGGTAGATGTTTGGATATTTTGGGGTGACATGGTGATCTTGTTTTATGCTTAAACAAAATTATGAAATAGACTTTTTTATCTTACTTTATCATGATCTCAGAGCGACCTTGTCTGAGGTTGGTATTCGGTTCTGGGAGATGTTTATGTCCAAAGGGAGAATAACACAGCCTAGTTGTAAGTGCCAGCCCAGCTTCCATTATCAGGGGCTGCTTCATTTCTTTCTTCTTCTCTTGCCCCTTTTCAGTGCAATGTGAAAAAAGAAATATCGCTTATTGCCATTTGGTTTGAATGTCTCTTGTGTGTCAGGCTTTCCACATGCTTTTTCTTTGTTGTTCTTATTCCTGCTGCAACAGTTGAGACTGTGTCTGTGATACCCTAAAGAGTCAGTGATAGCCTAGCCCAGGGATTTCTTACTAAAAATGCAAAATCTTCAAATTGAGCCATATTGACAATTGATTTGATGTTCTTTCTCTATAATCTTCAGTTTCTTCTTATATCATTGAACAACTGGTTGGAATCTCCCAGGTGGTAGAGAATGAAGGGGTTGGCAGTGGGAAAGAATTGTGAGAACACAGCTATTTCTAAAAAGAATTGCTGATTCTTTAGGATTTGTGAACATGTCCATTTCTTTCCCAAGGTTTTATAACTCATTCAGAGCACAAAGAAGCCAAAGATGGAATGGCAAACTGTCGTATTTTCTTTT
>NW_007728491.1:87009-89027 GCF_000696425.1 Galeopterus variegatus
ATGGGATCTGAACCCTCAGCGGGAGCGCCGCCACGCTCCCAAGCGGTGCACTCTCCAGTGCACCACCGGGCCAGCCCCGTATTTTCAACTTAATTGTTTTGTTGCCCTTTTTGGCAGAAGTAGGCATATTTTTCTTAGGCTTATTTGATTGGATGCTCCTGAAGGCTTGTGATCCAGATGTTTGTGTTGAGTACACTTGGTAGACACAGCTCTGGGTGACTGATCTACTGATTCCCAAGGGTGACTTTTTCAGAGATCATTTAGTACATATGCTAAACTGAGTGAGGTAATATAAGACAAATCCTCTTGGACAAAAGATAAAAGTGCAAGAAGTTGCTCTAAGTGTACCCACCTAGCCAAATTGTGACATAAATCTCAAATAGCTTACTAACACCACTCCAGGCAATGACATTTCAGCTTTTAAGTTATCACAATCAGTTGATAAAAATGTTTTCTTTCACAATATTTTCAATATAACAACAGCAATAAAAAGCTGAGAATATGAAATTTTCTCAGACTATCTGACCTTGGAGGATTTTAGAAGAAAATACGGCATGCATCAACTGCAGACACTAATATTTGGCTTCATTGATTAGAGCACAAATCTTCTGGCCCTTGCTCTGTATGTCTGGAATTGTACTCTATTGCTAATTAACTTATTTTAAAGTACTAAAAATAATTAGACAAGAATAGCTACAGACTTGATTGTCATAAATTTTTTTGCAGAAATCACAAGAATAGCTTGAATTTTTGTTTTAAGATATTCCTTGCTCCCACCCCCTCATCACTTATTTCCCTGTGCCTCAGCTGTTAAAAGAAAAAAAAAAAGCTTACAAGTTGTTTCTGGGGCTGTGACATCCTATCTGGAAGGAGTGGTATGTGGCAGTTAGATTGTAATGTGTGATTTCATTAGTGAATGCTAAAAGCACAGGCTGCCCTTCAGAAATGTATGTGAGATCTGGCTGATATAAATCAGAGCAAATTCACCATGTCGCTGTTGCTTGTCTGAATACTAAACAGAAAATCTGTTGCTTGTATTATTTAGCTCAGGTTCAAAAATGAACCAGTCAGGAAAGTAAATAACACAGTAACGCTATCAAAAATTATTCATTAATATAGATCTTTCAGTTTTTGTGGTTTGCTTTCGAAGGGTTTAATTTAGGTTGCCTATTTTTCCAAATAAAATGCTTGTAGTAAGTAGCTTGTAATGAATAGATTGGAGGGAAACTTAGTCAAGTGCATAGTTCAGCCTAAGTTCAATCTGTTAACAGAGACCAGATGTGGATTCAGAAGAGACATGATGGATCTACTGTTAAGTGATCTGGAAACTTAGTTTTATTCTTGTCTCATTTTTACATTTACTGATTAGTGGTTAAAGAGTTACTTAATGAATTTGACTCTATTGCCATCCACAATCAGAGCAGACTTCACAGGCGTTCTCCATGGTCTTGTGTCAGAAGGAGAATTTCACAGCCCTGCATGTACACACAACTCATTGCTGCTGTATGCTTACACTTCGACACTTCACCCATGTGTCCACAGGCCAAGTGGCCCCAAATACGATGTGGCTGAGGCTTCTTGCATCTGGCAAAAATGGAGAGGCTCTTTAAAGCCATGAACCCTGAGCAGTGACATTTCAATGCCTCCATGCTATGGACTGTGTTTCAATGGTCTAGCATTTCCTACTCCAACCAGCAGAGAGTAGTCAGCTCTAGATTGAAAATGTATATGTGTGTTTGTGCATACGAGTGTGTGTGTATGTTGAAAGGGATGAAAAAGAAGTAATGAAAATAAGTATTAACCTAGTTTTTTCTCCGCTTCAGCGAGAGTACGTTGCTATCCTCCTGTTCATGAGGAAAGAAGAGTTTCATATGCAGTATGTCCTGACCTCCCAATAGAGGATAGAGATGATGGTCCCACGAAAGTGCTCACACAGTTGATATAGTACTTTCTCACCTGTTTGTGATTGTCCTAGGACACACATTTTCTTCCTTTTAGCTTGCTCTGGATCTCTTATT
>NW_007728491.1:90163-91469 GCF_000696425.1 Galeopterus variegatus
ATCCATTAACTGAGTAGGCCAGAAATAACCAACAAGAATATGTTAGGATCATGCTGTGGGCTTGGAATGGGGACAGGAGAGACATGATGTATTGTCTTACAAAATTATGCCTTGTGGTCCTTGTCCTTGGGTTACAGGACAGTCTCCTTGGAGTGTGAGATTTAAATGAGACACAATTAGGGAATGGTACAAGACATAGTTTGCAACTGAGCACTAAAATTTTGATCTGTAGATGACGTATTCCATAGGGGCTTAAAGGAGGGGAAGATGACAAAAGTGACTTCTCCAATATCTTAGGACAATAGTACACTGACCTTTCCTGCCCTTTACCTATCTTCAAAACATAATTNAATCACTGACCTTTGAAAATGATCAAAAGCATCTTTCCTATGGTGGAACATTGTGCTTGGTTTGGGGAACATTTCCAGATAATAAGGTTCAGACTAGGCCAGCAAGCAAGAGTTCTGTGGAGGTTTGAAAGACCCAGCCACAGACATGCAACACTTTGTGTGCCTGTTGGTGCTAGTGACAGCTGTATACATGAGAGAGGAACATGAAATCATGATGTGAAAGGGGTGTCTTTCAACCATGGAATTCAGTAAATTCCCTGAGAAAATTTGATAAGTTCATGCTACATATTTTATTTAAAAAATTCAAAATGGAAAAATGTACTTTTAGAGTTGGCATTTTGTCTTGCAGAGTTTATATACCAAGTCACAGTTTATATGCTTGATTATCAAAAGTACACATCAAATGAAGTATGTTCCTTCTCTCTTTGAATTAACTTGACAACAGGGGAGCCACTGTGGAGCAACCTTTTGACAAGTGTGGTTGGCCTTTGCATTGTTTTTTCCTCTCTTCCTTCTCAGTTTTGCAGTGAGAAAGGACAATTTTATAGCAATTTGGCAAAAAGATAGTGCAGAAAGTCCCAGCTGTTCCTGCCCCAGCTGTTTCTGAGATCTAATAATGTAGGGTGAGAATAGCACATCTCCCTAAAGAGCACACACATTTTAAGTTGCTTTAATTTTCCTGTCTGTTAGACCTTTAAGATGTCAAGTGCATCTCCAAGCAACCTTGGTGACAATTCAGTATCCTTTGGTGAAGGAGCCTAAGGCAAAGGGGGATTTTCAAGTGGCAAAATATCATGGAAACATTTTTACTCTTTCATTACCAAAGAAAAATGTGTGTGCATGTATTTTTGCTTATGGAAACACGAAGACACAGGGGTATTAAAACTCATTGTAGTGAAGGATACCGAAGAGACTGTGAGTCAGAATTCTTACCTAGAACAAGCTTCATCAGGCTC
>NW_007728491.1:93472-94295 GCF_000696425.1 Galeopterus variegatus
CAGAACTTTTACTGAGTCAGTGCAAGTACCTATATTTCAAAATGACTAAGATGTAGTCCCTGTCCTCAAGCTGGTTACTTTCTACTGGGAGAGATAGATTCATGAACAGTTTATTTCAACATAGGTGTGGTAAGTGCTAAGACACATCGGAATCAGCTGTTCAGCTGATTTCTCAACCCAGCACTGCCATGTACTAACTAACTGTATAAACTGGAAGAAATCACTTAATTTCATCTGGCTTCAGTTTCCTGGTCTGTAAAATAAAGGAATTAACACACCTTTGTCCTTTCTTCTATCATCAATACTCTGATTCTATGGTCACAATGACAATTTCTATGAACATATTAAATACAATGTTTTATAAAGGAAATTTGATCATGTGATATCTAAATACTAACCATTACTTTCACTTGAATCATTACCAAAACAGGAAGGGATACCCAAGGAGACGTTCATGAACACCAACTGTTGAGAGATCTGACTTGTTATACTGACAGTTAATTATTAAAGAATAACCATAACAAAATGAATTATCTTTACTTTCTTCTTCCTGGACCATGCAGAGTTATAATGAGCTACAGGTGGCCTTGGTTGACCAGAAGCTGCCGTGTCATAGGAAAATAGCAAGCAGTGGAAAGTAAAGTAAAATGTGTACGTTGAAAACTCATAAATCCATTGTAATTCAAATTATTGCATTATTATAAAAAAACCAAATGAAATTCATAAACCTAGGCTAAAATTTGTATGACTTTGAGGATGTCAGTTTCTGACTTCAACATTTTCAACTGTAATATAAAGAGATTGGAGTTGGAAATAATGCATT
>NW_007728491.1:95946-96483 GCF_000696425.1 Galeopterus variegatus
CATGGGATCTGAACCCTCGGCGGGAGCGCCGCTGCGCTCCCAAGTGGCACACTCTCCAGTGTGCCACCAGGCTGGCCCATGTAGATGTTTTTTAATGTGGTTAATTGTATGTAGAGCTATAGATTAACTGATAGCTTTGAGATGAGATGTGACTCCCAGCAGAGTGCCAAAGCAGGCAGTCTATTCATTTATTCATCCCTTTACTTATCTTTCATCCTGAGTGAGTGAGATAGTCTCCCTCTTTTTCATTCCATTAGGTATCTCCTTTGTGTCTCCAGTACGGTTTAAGTAGCCCAAAGCATTCACTCAGGACACAGAGCTGGGCTTGTCCTGACTCCACCACTTGCTGTTGTGTGTTCTTAGGCAAGTTCCTTAAACTCTCTGAGCCTCAGTTCCTCCTCTGTAATGTGGAGATAAAAATACACGTGTCTCAGGGCTATTGATAAGCATAAAGCAATAATCATATCAGGTGTTTAGCTGTGCCCTCTGGCACAAAGCAAGTGATCAATAAATGTTAGCTTTCCTTATTATTAGCAA
>NW_007728491.1:97919-122023 GCF_000696425.1 Galeopterus variegatus
CGCTGATTGACTATATCTTGAGCTCCTTGAAGACAGAAAGCACCACCTCTTCAGTTTTGTGTCCTCTAAAATGGCTCTCATAACCTGCTAGTACTTTCTGAGAAGTTTTTGAGATCAGATGTTATAGGAGATAATAAAAGAGAAATTGAGTTACATATTCCAAACAGAAATCAAGTCAGTATGTTTAAGGAAGTAAGAATTAATATCTGACAAATTCATAATTGGCCAATGCCATCTTAATTGCCATCTTAAATTATGACAACAACAATTTTTAAATTGATAGCACCATTTTTTTCTTTTTATAACATAATTTTTTTTTTCTAAAATTCAATCTCTAGTATTTTTCTGACAGCTATATTGCTTTATGCCAAGGAGCAGACTAGCCACAATTACAAAATAGTTTAAATACCTGTCCTTCAGGGAACTGTTTACAGGTTGGAATAGCTGGATAAAGTAGACAAGGCACTGTTTCTGAGAAAGACATGTTGGTGTCATTAATCACATTGTCATTATTTAAATGCATCAACCAACCCAGAAGATTCTGTTGCAAGTAAGCATATGTCCATCTCAGGGTTAGGTCAAGCGTGACTGCACACACATGGTTGCTATTTTAATACTAAAAATCGTTCGTTAAGTTGCTTCTAGGATCTCTGTTATACTTGGTGACAACTTGGTGTGACTGTACTTGTGCAGCTAATGCCAGCAGCTAATGTTGCACCCCTGGGATGTGTGAGTTCTCCACACCCCCACGTGGCCCTTCCTATTTGCCACATAGCTTGAGATAACAACATGCAACTCTCCAGATGGTAGGGTCTAGTGAGTTTTTCCCACTTTGGGCCTCATCAGCAGAGAGCTAGGAAGGAACAAATATGTCTCCTACCTCTGGGAGTCACTTTGCCAAGAGGTTTTGCTGAGGGCTTATAGATTGTGTTTCAGTAAACATTAATAGCAGAAAGGTTTGTTCAGACATGATAATCTGTAAACTGGATTATATGTAAACTGGATTAAAATGAGAGGCCATTTTCAATTTTATAAACAGAGGTCCACATAGTTTGGAAATTGTTGATACTCCCAAAAGGAAGATCAATGAGGGGACACTTGAAAGGAGTGACCCAAAAGTCAGCTAATAGTAATCACATTTGACAATTGATGGTGCCCATGCTCTTAGATCTGTATATATGAAATGACTTACCCAAAGTCACCTTGCTAATTTTTACTTAGAATCAAAATCACCTGTAATCACATTCAGTTTTTTTCCCAACACAAAGCCAACTCTTAGTAGTAACAGTCACCATTGTAGTAAATTTCTCAGGGACATCAAGACACTCAGGTTTTGTTTTTGGAGAAGTGACTGAATAGCAAAGATAAATGGCCTGGCTGTGCAAACTACCATTTCATATGAGTTAAAATTGAAGCCAAAGGAAGCCATTTGTCATCCAAAATAAATAGATATACTAGTGGGAAAATACATAATCTCTGATGTGTGTGAGCAGTTCTTTTCTTTTTCTAATATCATCCTCACCTGTCCCAAACTTTAGCTTGACCAATACTACCCCATGTCCACTCTCCAGAGAACCAGAATTATGTCTTAATGTCTTACATTCAAACCATTTTTGTGACTGTGGCAGCTTGGATAGGGTAGAAGACATTATTGGGTGAATGAAAGCAATGTAAAGATGCGTATTTCCTTTAAATGTATATAGTGTTTGTCAAAGAATTATAGAAAAATTTCTAGGCATAGTCTTCCAGCTCCCTTAGCTGATACTGAGGTCCTCTCCAGGAGTGGCAGGGAAAGGGTTTGGATAGAACATAAATGGGCATTGACAGTTGATGACAGACTGAGTTCAAAAAAGGTGGGGGGGGGGGCTTCAAGTTTAAGCAGGAGCATGGAGACTGGAGTAGATGTTGATCATGGTTGATTATGGTGTTATTATTTTAGGCAAGTGCTTTATTTCCTGGAAAGATAATTATGCAAGCAGAGAAGTGTTCTAGAATGTATTGTCCCTGTTTTAGTTATTCTATATACCATGTGATTCTTTGTAACTCTGCTCATTTTAAAATATGATCTCCATAGACAGAAGAATCATTTACATCATACAGTCCAGTTGTTGGAGCTGTCATACACAGAACCCCACGTGTATTTTCTCTATGTCATAGATCTGAGGGACTGCCTGCTTCTACACTCTTGACTGAGGCCTGGTGGTAGGCCAGTGCTAGGGGAGGATAGGGATGGGGGTACAGTGAGGTTTCTCTTGGGATAAACATGGAAGCAGTTGGGGTACCAGAAGCTTGGTGTGTATCTGTCTGTATTCTGATGGGAGTTTTTTCTGTAGTCATAGAGAACTTCATATACCTGGAGCTAAGAGAAAGTGCACAGTGCATTCAAGAACCTGCAAGTGGTTCTGTATGCTGGAACAAAGGATTTGGGATTAGAGCAAGAGATCAATCTAGAGAAAGAAAAAGGTTGCATATTATGAAGGGCCTTACTTGTATTTCATGCTAAGAAATTCAAGGGTGTTCCTGAGAAATGTGTGAGCTAAACTGAGGGATTTTATGCAGAGAATTAGCCATAATATGATCAGATTTGGATTGAGACAAATCACTCTCTATATTAGAGGAAATGGATTAAATGAGGCAATACTACAGGCAGAGAGACCAGAGAGGAGTTACTAGACCAAAATCCCCAAAAGAGCAGGGATTTCCTCTATTTTTGCTCCCCAGGATCTAGGTACATAATAGGTAGTCAATATATGTTTGTTGATGAATGAGGCTGTGGAAGTAATTTAGATACCATATGATGATGGACTAAACTGGGGTGTTGCAGAAGGATTTTTAAAAAATGGATGGAGATTTTTAAATATGTTAGTGAGGACTTCCAGTCAAGATGGTGGATTAGGCAGTCCCTGGCATCACTCTTTCCCACAAATAAACTAATTTACAACTATTAAAAAGCAACAACAGCCAAGCTGGGACAACTAGAGATCAGGAGAAGAGGAGGAGAGACCTACAGAGTGCATGAAGTCCAGAGAAACCATGATAAGAGAAAGAAAAAACTTCTCTGACCATTTCAAGCTCTGGCTGCTTCCAGGCTGGAGCAGGAGCTGGAAAAAGTCACAAAAAGTGCCCTTTGGATAAAGCTGCTTGGAGGTGGCAGGGGAGAAGATGTCCGTAGTGGCCCCCAGGCCAGCAAGACCACTAATAGGGTACCCATGGACCCACATAGGAATGAGGGGCCACAACAACTGAAAAAAAGTAGCCACTCAGAGGCTGGTGAGTCATTCAAAGGACTGGAGCATGTCCCATCCCATGGGAAGTGTTTGCAGCATGGGGGTTTGGGAGACAGGCCCACCGGGAGAACAAAGGGACACAGCAAGGATAGCTGATCTGCCCCTCAGTCAGTGTAGGACCACTCAGAGGAGACTGGTCAGGAATATAGAATTGCACGGGGTGCAGTTTGATGAAAAGACTCAGGCCCAGACCAGTGTTT
Organism: Galeopterus variegatus; assembly: GCF_000696425.1. Lineage (NCBI taxonomy): Eukaryota > Metazoa > Chordata > Mammalia > Dermoptera > Cynocephalidae > Galeopterus > Galeopterus variegatus. The sequence goes on from NW_007728491.1 coordinate 101,407, forward strand.
CTATACAACCCAGGTGCATTTGATTTCACTAAACCCAGAAGTTCTATGAAGTCAACCATTAAAATCTGAGCTGCTCAAAAAGCCTTTCATAGGGAATCAACAGCAAAGCAGCAATTTAGCTCAACCACACAGCCTAAGTACTTGTCCCCACAGGAAGTTCCCCCACTTTAGAAGTAAGCAAAGGACAACAAATTAGTTCCAGCACAGAATTTAATTGTTGGGAATAGCAAATAATCCAACACAGAACTGAAAGAAAAAACGGAATACCCACAACCAGAGAAAAAATTTGATATTAACTAGTAAAGGTCTCATTTCACCAAAGAACACCTATAACCCCTAGAAGGACCAGAAGTCCCCTAGGCTACTGAGCCAGAAAGGGGGGACAATCAGGCACCCCACCAGCACCACAGGGCTCAACTGGGGTCCTGAGGCATGGAGTCAGGGACCAGACCTCCACCCACAGCCAGGCACACTGCCATTGCCACCACCAACTAGGTAAGGAGTGTGCCAAGAACATCACCTCCATGTGGGTGGCCCACCAGAGCCACCACAATAACCATGGCTGCCGCAAAAGTGGCTAGATGCCACAATCACCACACAGATGGTCTGCCAGTCACTGAAGTGCATTGACACCAGGAGAGTCACCAGCAGAGATAAAGAAAAGAAGAGGATGTCTGTCTCCACAAAGCTCATTCCAGAGTGACAGACGCAGCATCTTTTCTATGATAATATTGGGGGACCTGAACATGCCTCTCAGTATTGGACAGGTCATCTAGGCAACAAATCAATAGAGAAACCATTACTCTTTCAGAAGGAGAGAAGAAATCTAGGGTTATCAGTGGTGGGAGGGGGGAGGTAAAGGGGGATGGGGAGGGTTTGTACATGGGGCATAAAGAATGACTACAATTTGTTAACAATATGCCTGCTAGTAATATTGATTTGATCAACATATCTCAATGTTGAACCCCAAAAATATGTATAATCAATTATGATTAAAAAAAAATAAAAACAAACCGGGCGGGCCCGGTGGCGCGCTGGATAGTGCGCCGCTTGGGAAGCACGGCGGCGCTCCCGCCCGAGGGTTCTGATCCCACATACAGACTGGTTCCCGCTCACTGGCTGAGCGAGGCGCGGGAGCAACACCGAGGTTTGCAATCCCGTTGCCGGTCCCCGGTCCGGTACAGGGGCAACACTGAGGGTTGCGATCCGTTGCCGGACACAGAAAAAAGACAAAAAAAAAAAAAAAGGGGGCCGGCCCGGGGGCGCACTGGATAGTGCGCCGCTTGGGAAGCACGGCGGCGCTCCCGCCCGAGGGTTCTGATCCCACATACAGACTGGTTCCCGCTCACTGGCTGAGCGAGGCGCGGGAGCAACACCGAGGTTTGCAATCCCGTTGCCGGTCCCCGGTCCGGTACAGGGGCAACACTGAGGGTTGCGATCCGTTGCCGGACACAGAAAAAAGACAAAAAAAAAAAAATAATAATAAAAAAATTAAAACAAAGAAAACCCCAAATACATGATTTTTTTGGGGGAATACCAGGGAATTACAAACTGGGATGCGTGTGCTAAGATGAATCATAGGCATATGCAAGAAAAAAATAATAAGTAAATATGTTAGTGAGGTAGAATGTACAATAGTTGAACAATTGACTTATTACAGAGAGAGAAAAGGGAAAGAGTTAGAGGAATAAAATTAAAAACAGATTTCTGGCTTGGGTCATATGTGATGTCATTTACTAACATTGGAAACTCTGGACGTGGAGCGGATTGAAGGAGGGAAGATGACAGTTTGCTTTCAATATGTGGACTTTGAGAGGTTTGTTGGACATTCAGGACATTATGATCCTAATGATCGTATGACAACCTGGACGGAAGAGTTTGGTTCCCTAAGGTCTGGAGAGAGGTCTGGGCTACAAAAGTAGTCTGGGAGGTTATTGTCATACAGGTGGGAATTAAAGATGTGGGAATAATGAGATCATTCAGAGAGGGAATGAGAATCCAAAAAGAAGTGGATAGAACTCTGACAATCACCAACCTATCTGGCTTGAGCAAAAGAAAAGTTGTTTCAGAAACACTGAGCAGGAGCCAAAGGCTGGAAGAAAATAGAGAAAGGCTAGAAGGATTATGTGTTCTCAGAAGACAGAGGAGGGTATTACAAGATGAAGGGGCACATATTGTAAACACTAAAGAAAAAAGATTTTTTTTAAAAAACTATCCTTCTCTGGAGAAGTTCAAATTCTAGTGAGAGAGGATACAAGTAGATAATTCAGAGCCATTGATACCACGATAGAGAAAGTGTTGCTGGAACCCAGAGGAAAAAGTGTCTCTACCAATCCCTCCATGCCTACATCCCCAATTAGGACAAACTCAAAAGTAGAGGAATCCTGAACAATTGCTTACCTACTGAGTGGTTTCATTACACAGAATAATTCTATATTTTACCTGATAATCTGTTTATTATCTGTCTCCCTTCAATAAAATCGAAGCTTCAAAAAGACATGGAGTTTTGTCTGTTTTGCTCACTCTTGTGTCTCCAGTACCTGGAACAATGCCTGGCATATAGTAGATGTCAATAAATGTTTGTTGACTGAATAAAATGCCAATCATACATCTGAACCAGATGTGCATTGACCTCTGACCATATCCTAGGAAAGCTTACTTATATAAAACCCCCAATACAATTTCATTTTCTTGTATTTGGCTCTTTCTCTTAAAAGATGAGTGCTCAAAATATTGGTTTTGACTGAGCATTCCAGTATGCAGTACTGTAATGAACCAAGAGTTCACTGCATCGTGAGGATTATTCAATGCCTCTAGTAAACCATCTTAGCCATGATATGCACTGTCTTTAAATCAGATGAGAAAATCTGCATATTTACTTGCTCCTAAAAATTTTTCACTAAAGGAATTCTCCTTAAGATAAGTCCAACTCTGGGAAGTATTTTATAGCAGTGATGACACAATGGGCCTTTCTTCAAATTAACTCCATTTATTTAGAACTCTCCTAAAAAATTACCTGAAACTTAAAAAAAAAAAAAAAATTCTTGGGGTCCAAAGAGAATAATCTGCTAAAACATCATTTTTCTCATTTTAAGCTCTCTGAACAAAGCATTTTCAGCTGTCAAGAATTATTCAGTTATATTTACTTTACTTGGATATCCAGTTTTTACTTGAATAACTCAAAGACATCTGGGTCTTAAAAATTTCAGACTCTACTAGTACAGAATTCTGAATAGAGAAAAGCAGTTTGTGAAATGGATTGCTACCTTAATTCCAACCAGGTACATTAAGAAAAACAGACAGAGATGTAAGGCTGGTCTAATAATCATTCATTTATTTCTCAAGCACCTGCTTTTGCCAGAACTTGCTAGATGTTATAGACTGATTTAAAGTTAAAAATGATACTGCCCCTGCCCTTATGAACCCAGAAGTTTCCAGATAAACTTCACAGAGAAAGTAATTTTTGGTCTGAGAATTAAAATTAGTACAAATTTGCTAGGTGAACCTGGGAAAAAAGAACTGTTGAGGCAGAGGAATAATATATGCAAGTCAAAGGAGCTATGCAATAGGTAAAGATGTTCATGTTCAAGGTGCACAAGGTGTTCATTGGGTCTCAAACCTAAGTTCATATGAGAGAGGGCCAAATGGAGTAACCAAAAGTTTAACAGAGGTCAGGTGATGGGATCCTTTGTGTGCTGAGCCTTTCAATTCTTAAAGGAGACACAGTTCTTTATTTTATCATTTCAAATATATGCATAGGGAGAGTGTATCCATGGCTGTGACCAGTTTTATCATTAGCCAAGTTCATTAATTAAAATTCTGAGGATGTGGCCATTGTTGGTAATGGACCATGTCTGACCTCTTTAGCCCACATATGTAAAGCCTGCAGTGGATAAATAAGATAAAAATGACTTAGTTCTGAAATAAAATAGTGGCCATAAAACTTAATATTCACCTTGCCAGAATATTGCAATCATTTTGCTCCTTTTTCTCAAGTGTTTCCTCAAAAAAATACATGGTATAGTTCTCATGTATTTCAAAGCAGAGAAACAAAGCATGGAAGTTGAGTGATATGAATTAACTGAAAAATTATATGAGCTATACTTAATGTCTTAAGACTGAGATATGTTGGGTCCTTAGAGTGCAACCAGTAGTGGTACTGTCATTAACACTGTGTATTCACTGAATGCATGAATAAGCAATCTGCTCCTCTAGCATGAGAACTGTAAGGGATCTTAATTGCTCTGCTTATACTAACTTTATTTTAAAGGTATGAAAACTAAGGCCACATGCCATAAGGGAAATTTAGTACAGTTGGACCTAAAATTCAGGGCCTTGGGCTCTCAATGTAATGGCTCCTTTCCACTATAGTTGTTTGAACTGTCCGTTCTTCCGAGAGCCTAAAGTAGGGAATGGAGTGAGAGCCTCACATCCCTTGTATGCACTGAAGTCTACCGTGTGCTCAGAACCTGTGCCAGGTCCTGGAACATAATGATGGACAAAAGGAAACAGGATCCCTACTACACTGAAGCTCACACTCCAATGGGAATAGACACTAGTGTGATGCTAATAAAGTCACACTGATGTGAGATGATAAGCTGTGGGGAGTAGTAAGTGGGAAAGGTGTGTGGTCCAATGAAAGCACATATCAGAGGGACCTAGCGAGTCAGGGTATTTTCCATCCAAGAAATCCAAAGGTTAGAATAAGTTTGCCTCAAAAAAAGTATCTGTTCTGAGAACTTGAGGTTTTTTTGATAGTTTATGAAACATATCATCACCTAATGTTATACTTTGTATAATCCTTGCCACAAACAATATTATAAAGTATGGTTTGGTGAATTTTGCCTGCTGCGAGAGCAGAAATCAATTCTTTGCAGAGCTTTTCACTTAAGCTGGTGATAAAGGCATAAAGCTGTCAAAGATAGATATGAAATGAGCTTATGTTACCAGTCCCAAATTCCACAAATAAGTAAAAAACAAACAACAAAGACCTGAAAAGGAATTTAACAAATTTTATTAGTCATGCAATGTGTTTATCAGACTTTCAGAGGCAATTTTCTAGGAAAAATAATATTGTCTATACTTGCCCTACTTCATAGAACTCTTTGGGACTTTTATCACACTAAATGTTCTATAGTGGACCTCCATAAAATTTTTCCTGACCTTGTCTTTAGACAGAATTGCACCTGATTTTACTGATTCATGTTATATGCCCAGATCACCCCTATTACATTTCTTTAAGCATGATTTAAGAGACATGAAACTCCCACGCCTTAAAAGAGTCTTTCTAATGGAATGCATCCTAAGCTCCAAGAGGAAAGAATCCCGTGAAAATTCATAGTATCCTCTGCATGATGGAGATAGGGCCTAATACCCTAAGATTATTTTCCCTACTCTTATAGCTTCACATAGAGAGAAAGAAAAAAATTGAGAAAAAGAGTAAGTGAAGAGAGTCAGAGAGAGATGGGTTGGTGCAGTAGAAATGGGGTCAGATGTTGCAAATTGTAGGAGCTTTCCCAGTACCTATTCATGATTTTGCTATAGATTTGGTTGAAATCAAATATGCCTCATTCATTTTCAATGAGTAAACACAGATGAGAGACTAACAGAAAAAAAGCATTGAGCTCTTAAAGAGAGGAGAGGGGAGGAGACCTAAATCAGGAATAGAGTGTTTCAAACCCAGTCATTTCTAGGACTTTCTCTGTGGAAATGACCTTGAGTATCTTGAAGCAGGAGTACACAAGCAACATGTTGCAAAATTGCACACTGAGCTGCCAAATCCTGATCAATGTGTAGAATTTATTTAGGCTTTGTTTTAAAAATAAAGAAAAAGAAAAAAGACTATCCCTGATGTTTACTAATAATCTACATGAATAAGAGAAGACATAGCAGATAGCCCTGTAGAATTTATTTAGGCTTTGTTTTAAAAATAAAGAAAAGAAGACTATCCCTGATGTTTACTAATAATCTACATGAATAAGAGAAGACATAGCAGATAGCCCAGAGAATAATTTGGCTTTCCAAGTTCCTTGGTACCTTGAAGTTAAAAATGTTCTTTTTGGAATGACTTAAAAACTTGAGCAAGAGGGAGACATGCAGATTATGGTATCTCGTAACACAAGAGATACCGGAAACTTCTGGCATGGAGGTATGAATAGGGTCTTCATCAATTTAATCGATTATGGAGTTATCCGCAGACAGATACTAGCGGATGTTCTTTTTGGAATGACTTAAAAACTTGAGCAAGAGGGAGACATGCAGATTATGGTATCTCATAACACAAGAGATACCGGAAACTTCTGGCATGGAAGTATGAATAGGGTCTTCATCAATTTAATCGATTATGGAGTTATCCGCAGACAGATACTAGCGCCGGGCCGGGCGCGGGAGCAACACCGAGGGTTGCAGTCCCGTTGCCGGTCCCCGGTCCAGTACGGGGGCAACACTGAGGGTTGCGATCCGTTGCCGGACACGGAAAAAGACAAAAAAAAAAAGTCTCCCTTTTTCTGTGCCAAGCACTCACAGATCAACTGCAGGTCTTGATTTCCCGCAATTCCTTTTTACTTAGTGAACCTGCATTTTAGAGACTGCCAAACACCTAATGTATTAGATATCACATCTGGCCCAATCCTGTTGGGATCTAAAAACAAAACAAAACAAAACAAAAGTCCTAGTAATTTCCTCTATTTGTAAGTTGTCATTTAATATGTTGGTGTTGGAATTTCTGGGGGAAAAAAATCTGTTTTTAAAGTTGGAAGACCTTTCGTCATATTTGCAAAAGCCGCTTTGTCTTGTTCATTAACTAGTTAAGCTAGAGTACCACATATTGACATTGCAAAATCTACCAGGAATTGCTGGATTTGTTCAGTTTCCCACAACAACTCAAAAGCCTACTCTCATTCGTGTGATATAAAGATTTTAAAAAATGAGTTCCTGACAGGAATCCTCAGCTGTACTATGATTACTTCTTTTAGTACTCCTACCTTTCCCTATTTACTGACTTATCTGTGTTTTAAGATGATGGCACATTGGGGTCCATTTAGAACCTCTATTAGACCATAATATCACACAAGCAATCATGCCTTTGTTTTGAGAATAGCGTCCAGAGCAGTTACTTGTGTAACTCATTTAGGAAATGGGGCTAATACTATTAACTTGTCTCACAAAGTGAGAAACACTTTACAATAGAGAATCTGGTGAAGAGTTAAATAATCATTTGGAAAACAGTATTTGTTTCTCCAAATACCCGCTAGGGCTGCCAGAGAACATCTCTAAAAAATCTCCACTGAACTATTTTTACTTAGCGGTTTGGAGAAGCACGAAGTAGTTATTGGCAGGATTGGTCATCAGCCCCTAATAAGTAAGTTTATAGCAGAAATTCTGATTTGGGTACTACCAGGAGAGTGCAGAAACAAAGAGAAAGAGTGATAAGGCCAGCCAAGTTTCATTTTTTTTCATGGCCCAGTTACCTGTTTGGAGACTATATTGTTTTTTTCCTCTCCTAGTATTTTCTTTCCTGCCCCCTGTTTGGTGATTCTTCGAGTAATAATGCCTCCACTTGATCGAGTGTTGGGGTAGGGAAAAACTGGACCAATTGGAACTCAGGGCAAAAATGTTATAGAGAAAACAGTATAGCTAAAGGCCAGGATGAGTTTGAATTGGTTTTCCATGTCTTCCACTATTATTTGTCATAATCAGGAACAACTAGTAAGCTACAGCAAGCTGGGAGAAAGACTGGCACAGCAATAAATTGTTACAGGGTAGTGTGATAAGCAACTAAGAGCATTGGGCCAGATGCGATGTGAAATACTTTAGGTGCTCGGCAGTCTTTAAAATGTACATTCACAAGGTGCTGGGGTGCTGTAAGAGTTCAGAAGAGAGATAAATTGTTTTACCTTGGAATGAGAGGTTAATAAAGACCTATGAAACTAAAAAGTGTCCAGAACAAACCAAATCTATTGGATGGCAACGTTCGCCACTCTAATGGGCCAGAGATCATTTTAATAGATGAAACATTTTTTTCTAACTCATTTTACCTGTGCTGAGGCATCTCTCTAACATTTGAATCTGGGAAGTTGTAAGATATCCATTTATTAAAACAACAAGATAGCACTACTTTAGAATGGCTAAAATCCAAAACGCTGACAACACCAAATGTTCCACCAAATATGGAGCAACAGGAATTCTCACTCATTCCTCTTGGGAATGAATGCAAAATGGAACAGCTATTTTGTAAGACAGTTTGGTAGTTTCTTACAAAGCTAAACCTAGGCTTACCATATGATCCAGCAATCACATTCTTAGGTATTTACCAAAACAAGTTGAAAACTTATGTCCACACAAAAACTTGCACATGGATGTTTATAGCAGCTTTATGCATAATTGCCAAAACTTGGAAGCAACCAAGATGTCCTTCAGAAGCTGAAGGATAAACAAACTGTTACAGCCATACAATGGAATATTATTCAGTGATAAAAATAAATGAGCCACGAAAAGGAATGAGGAAACTTAAATGTGCATTGATAAGTACAAGAAGCCATTCTGAAAAGGCTGCATAATGTATAATTTCAAATATAAGATATTTTGGAAAAGGCAAAATTAGAGACACAGTCTGATAGTGGTGATGGTTTTATAACAATGTGAATGTGTTCAATACCACCAGAGTGTGCACTTAAAAGTGGTTAAAATGGTAAATTTTATGTGATGTGTACTTTACCACAACACACACACACAAACACACACAAAACTATAGATACAGTAAAAGATCAGTGACTGCTAGGGATCTAATGGGAGAGAGGGATGAACAGTCAGAGCACAGCACATTTTTAGGACAGTGAAACTATGATACTGTAATGGTGTTTTCAGAACATTATGCATTTGTCAAAACCCACAGAACCGTACAACACAGAGTGAACCCTAATGTAAACCGTGGACTTCTTTTAATAATAATGTGTCACTATTGGTTTATCAGTTGTAACAAATGTACCACACTAATGCAAGATTCTAATAATAAGAGAAACTGGGGGTGGGTTAGGAAGTGAGGGCTGCAAGCAGGTACTCTCTGTATTTCTCATGTAATTTTTCTGTAAACTTAAAACTTCTCTAAAAAATAAAAGTCTATTTAAAAATATCCGTTTGGATAGAGGCAAATAAGCATAGAGCAAAAACAAATATGGAGTTGGCCACGAATTAAAGTCAGAATATATAAAAGTTAATGGCCTTATCAATCTGAATATATGTGAAAAATGTTTGGAGTAAAGGATGAAACATGGTAGGTAATTGGAAATTTACCAAGGTAGTTGGCTGTATTCATAAAAGTTATCTCATTCGCCAGTGGCTTGAGGTGAATGACAGATTGTGTTCAGAAAACAATTATTGCCTCATAAATATTCACATTCTTTGTACTCTTTTATCATATTGCTATTCCAGTTACTGCCTTAGTGCATCAGAGTAAATAACATTAGATAAACCAGACCCAGAGTGGTATGGACAAGAGGGATGCACTCTGGACAGAATGTTAGCATAATGGGTTCCAGTTTCATCTGTGCCACTGAGTAAGGAATGCAGGGACAAGCTACTCACCCCATCTCTTTATTGGTTTCCACATCTATCCAATAACAGAGTTGGCTAGATACTCTCTGAACTCCTTCCTTGCTCCCAAGTTCTTTTGGCTTGTCTGGTTAGATTTAGCCAAAGAATAATTTGGAGAATCTCAAAGAAAGCCTACACCTGCAGAGATCATTTCATTTTGAGACAAATCTAATATTGACTTATCTTATCAATAATTATTTGGACTTTTAAAAAGAAAATACCCAAATCAGTGTCCTGACTACCCTGATTAGGTCAAAGGCATTCTATTACATGATCTTATAGAACCATTTGGCTTCCTTTTATATTTTTCACTACAGTTTGTAATTACACTCTTATTTTTGTGATTACTTTGTTACTGTCTATGCACGTACACACACCACCAGAGTGTAAGTTATGTGAGGGCAGGGAGTGATCTGATTTTATCCATATTAACTCCCCAGTACCCACTGTACAGAGTAAGTGGGCAATACATTTGTTCTGAATGAATGAATAATTCAATATATTAGTTTAATGCAACACTAATGTAATTTTTAATTATATGAAGTAAAAGAGAATTAAGATTTTTAAAAGATGGCTTATTCAGTATAAATTAGGAAACTTTGAATGAATGAATAATTCAATATATTAGTTTAATGCAACACTAATGTAATTTTTAATTACATGAAGTAAAAGAGAATTAAGATTTTTAAAAGATGGCTTATTCAGTATAAATTAGGAAACTTTTTCTAAAGGGTTGCAGATTTGAGCTGAAAATTTTCCAACAGAAATGTAAGAATCATAATTTTTAGTAATCAATGGTAATACCTTACACATAAGTGATCTTCCATTAATTAATGTGTTTATTTCTTATCTAAAATAATTTGTAGGCAAACTAGTGAATTAAAACAAAGTTATAAGAAAAAATTAATGTAAACTATTCTGAATATAAAACTTATAACAAAAATAACTATTTCCTTAAGTGACGAATGGAAACGGATGTTTCATTCTAGTTTTTAATATTCCTTTAATTGAAGAGTTGATTATTTGAAGTTTAGATTTTCATTTTGCTGTGGAAAAAGAAACCAAAAATGTAAAAAGTTCTACCTTTTATTTGATAAGAGCTGAAGAAATCTGAAACCTTAATTGTTGTGTCTACTCTTCCTAAAAATAGGTTGTGTTTCTGGAATGTTGACTTGTTGCTTAGTCTTTTGGCCAAATATGTCAATAAAATATTGGATGGACTATCTTTTGTCATCTTTATCCTGTGTTCATGGAGATGATTCTAAATACCAGCTTAATGCTTGCCCTTTATGACCAATTTATTATTCATGTTTTAGAAGTCTGTTTGAAGTCATTTCTTTTAAACATTCCCATTAATTCAGAACATCAATTTAGAAAGATTATTTCTTCAGTCCAAGGTAATGTTTTACAGCAAATGGAGAATCATAGATGCCATTTAAAGCTTACAGCAAATAAAAGATGGTAAAAGGAAAGAAAGAAGGAAGAAAGGAAGGAAGGAAGGAAGGAAGGAAGGAAGGAAGGAAGGAAGGAAAAAAGAAAGAAATACAGCTTTTTTTTTTTGTCTTTTTTTCATGACCGGCAACGGATCGCAACCCTCAGTGTCGCGCCCATACCGGACCGGGACCGGCAACGGGAGAGCTTTTTGTTTTTTAACTGAAATTGAAATAGATTTCTGAGGTGTGAAGAATTTTTCTTCTCAGACAAGTCATCCAATTCAGCTAAAGCAAGTAAATAACACAATTCATGGGAATGTTTGCCTTCTGTATAGCAAATGTAATGCTTGGGCCTTAGAAAAAAATGTTTTAATGTGACTATGACCTGATATGGAACAACATTTTTATTAAGATTAGAAAAATATCAAAATTTACTACTGGCTGATGCCATTCTTTATTTTCCCCAGGTTTAAGCTTATTGGAATTTCATTGTGACAAAAAAATGTTCTCAGTCTGGACATCATGTTATGGTTTAAAATTTTTTTAATCCAAAACTCAGGATGTAGATACAAAGTTTAGTGATTCTTGTGGTAGTACAATGGAAAACTACCTGTTGGGGTTAGAATTTTTGACTGACTTTGGAGCTGAACTGACCATTTATTTTAGCCAAAAGGAAGACACTTTGTATATAAACAAACTTAATTTTCCTCTTGTCTAATAGTATTTCATTTTCAAAATATTCATTGGATACATGGATATATTTTATTTTAGCTTTGGATTTTTTTTTATGTTTACATAAAAAGATTTTTTCAGTAAAACAACTACATTATAAGTAAACATAGAATCTTCAGATGGCAAGTTTTCGGATTCCATTTGAAGAGGAAAGCATGCTTTTAATATCTTTAGTTTAATTTCTTGTTATCATTGTGGTCCCCATGACCCCATATACCTAGAAGCCCAGTAAGTGGGTAAGGACCCAGGGCAAGAAAAGGTGGAACAGCCTGAGTTTAGCTCTGAGGATCCTACACTTGTGTGAAATTGTAGCTGCTTTGACAGCACAGGTGTGTTGATGATAAGTTAATCACAATTAAACTTTCACATTCTGCTAATGAAAAGAAAACCTGTGCTCAATCTGTACTCACAGTAAGGTAAGAATAGATTTTTGAAGCTGCTGATTTTCCAGTTTTGAGAATATGCAGCCTTCTGGGACGCATTGATTATACTTGCTTTTGCGTAGACACTACCCATCTTAGATTAAAAAACAAAAAAAAAGAGGCACTATTAATCATGTTTTCCTATAGCACAAACAAGGATTTTCAGCTTATTGAAATAAGTTCAGGGCTGGCCTGGTGGCGCACTGCTACAGTGCGCCGCTTGGGAGCACGGCAGCGCTCCCGCCGAGGGTTCGGATCCCACATACAGACCGGCTGCTCACTGGCTGAGCGAGGTGCGGGAGCAACACCGAGGGTTGCGATCCGTTGCCGGTCACGAAAAAAGACAAAAAAAAAAAAAAAAGAAATAAGTTCATTACAAATTATTATATATTTTGAATTTTGAAATGAATCAGCTCCTCCTCTTCTATTGATTTACATTTATATTTATACTGCACTTGGCGGTTTTGTTTCTGTTTCGAAATTTTCTCTATAACAGTTATATTGACTCAATATATTAATATACTACACTGAGATAAAGAAGAGATCTTAAAGCTGGTAATAGAATATCCATGTTAAATTTGCAAAGTATTCTGGACATCTTATTTTAGTTTGGAAAGTACTCAGCTACACAATTTTATTTGTCCAAGAAGATGCAGTTTGTGAACCTTCATCTGAATCATCAAACTGCCTTTTGGCTTCCGTTTCCTTGGAGTGTAAACTTTCCATACCATTGTTAATAAGTTGGTGAATAGAGTCAATAAAACATAATTACAGAACATATGGTGAACCCTGTACTACTTCCTGAATATATGTTCGGGTTATCTGGTTTAAACTAGAAACTTTAGTGTCTCATTTTCACATACTCTTCTGGGCTCAATCTTCAACACCTAGAACAGTTCCCCCATTGTCTAACACAGTGCCTGGCATACAGTAGCCATTTGGTTTAACTGGATTGAATGAAAACTATGGCATCATTAGCTGGAGGAATTCCAGAGTGGGATCTCTGCTTGAGCTGATGTTATCATGGTCGATCAATGAAAGGATATATGGAATGCCTTATGGGGAACAGTGCACTCAAAATCATATCTACATGATGTACAAAATCATATCTAAAAAGGACAGATTCCTTCTTGGTTACCTGTATTTATTCTTAAATAAACAGATGAGGAGGCAGGAGCTCACCAGAACTCAGCTGCATGATCAAGTCTCATTTATTACAACTATTGGAACAAAGCCTTCTTGTGGATGGTGGAAACTCTAAATTGAGGGACAGTTGTGGACTTACATCTCAAGCAAGAAAACAGGGCTAAGAATGTGCTCCTGTGTGGCCCAATAGAGTTGTTCCACACCTAAGTAGCATGTTGAAATTTCAGTTTATATCCTATAGGTATATAGTAACTAATTGACTTCACCTTCATTTTAAGTACAAATTATTTGAGATTAGCAACATGGGGGAGAATCCAAGAAATGTAAAAAGAAAGAATGATAGAAACTCTCTTTTCTACCATGACTTTCACTATTTCCCCACCATTCTTTATAGCTTCTTATAAAGGAAGAGGAATTATGTATAGCCCAGATAAGATGAGTAAACAAACATCACAAACCCAGTGGGAATCCAATCCATTTACAAATGAGAAGTTCAGCTGAGGCACAAGAGAATTTCAGGTTTACACAATCACAAATAGGATGTGGGAGGCCCCAGGCAGGCAGGCAGGAGACATGAGCAGTCACACACCGAGCCCCCAGCCCTGCTGGCACAGAAGGCAAGACCCCACACCACCACCACAAGGCTGCACGCAGCTTCCACGGAGGTGGTCTACAACAGCCACTGCCACAGCTACTACTGTTGTGGGGATGGTTTGCTGCCTTAGTAACATCCACAAACACCATGCAGTGGGCTCACCACATATTTGACTTCACTGACATAAAGAGAGTCACTGCAGGAGCCTAGAAAAAGAAGTCTTTCCTCTCAAAGTCCACTCCAAAGAAAATAAGAATCAACTGATCTCCCAGATGACCAGAAATCAATGTAGAGATACTAGAAATATGAAAAAATCAGAAAATATGACACTGCCAATGGAATTAAGTAATCTGAAGTACCAGACCCTACAGAACAGAAAACCCTTGAAATGACTGAAAAGTCATTTCAAGTAACTATCTTAAGGAAATTCAATGAGATAAGAGAGGACTCTGTAAGACAACACAATGAAATGAGAAAAAAATATCCAGGATATGAAATTTACAAGAGATTAGTACCTTAAAAAGAATGTAGTAGAACTCGTAAATTGAAAGATGAATTCAGTGAAGTAGAAAACACAATCAAAAGCTTAAGCAGCAGTTTAGAACAAGTGGAAGAAAGAATTTCTGAACTCGAATATGGTCTTTATGAAATGACCTACGCAGACAAAAAAATAAAGAAAAAAAGAATTTTAAAAAATAAAAAATATCTAAGAGAGCTACCAGACAACCTTAAGTGCACAAACATCTGAATAATAGGTTTTCCAGAAGGGGAGGAGAAAGGTAAAGGCATTAAAAATCTATCCAATAAAATAATTTCAGAAAACTTCCCAGGTATAGGAAGAGACACAGATCTTCAGATCCAGGAAGCTCAAGGATCCTCAAACAGATTCAAACCAAAAACATCCTCTCCAAGACACATTACATTAAAATTAGAAAAACCCAAAGACAAGGGGAGAATTCTAAAAGCAGCAAGAGAAAAGTGTCAAGTCACTTGTAAGGGAACCCCAATCAGACTAACAGCAGACTTCCCAACTGAAACTCTACAGGAGAGAAAAAAAAATGGGGTGACATATTCAAAATACTAAAAGAAAAAAACTTCCAGCCAAGAATACTATCCCCAGCAAGGCTATCTTTCAAAAATGAGGAAGAAATACTGTATTTCCCAGACAAATAACTATTGTGGGAATTCATCACCACACAGCCAGCTCTGCAAGAAATTCTCAGGGTGGCCCTGCATCTGGAATCTGAAAAACAATAATCACTACCACAAATACAAAAGTAAGAATAAAACCCACTAGTAAAACACAAATGCAAATGAAAAAGATAAAAGAAACTAAATCTTACCACCTAAAAAATAAACCTCACAAACATCAAAGACCAATAATCAAAGGAGAAGAAAGGACCCAAATGATAATTAAAATATCTAAACAAAAAGCCATAAAATTCCAGGAATAAATAAATACCTCTCAATAACAACCTTAAATGTAAATGGATTAAACTCCCTACTCAAAAGACACAGACTAATGGATTGGATCAAAAAGCAAGGCCCAACTATATGCTGTCTTCAAGAGACTCATCTCACTGGTAAAGATGCACACAGACTAATAGTGAAGGGATGGAAAAAGATATATCATGCAAGTGGAAACCAAAAATGAGCAGGAATAGCTATTCTTATATCAGATAAAAGATTTTAAAACAAAATAAATAAATAAATAAAAAGAGACAAAGAAGGCCACTATATAATAATAAAGGGATCTAGCCAGCAAGAAGACATAACAATCATAAATATATATGCACCCAACCCTGGAGCACAAGGATATATAAAGCAAACACTATTAGACCTAAAGAAACAAATAGATCCCAATATAATGATAGTGGAGGACCTGAACACCTCCCCCACATCATTGGACAGATTATGAAGACAACAAATCAACAGAGAAACACAGGATTTAAACTATGCTTTAAACCAATTGGACCTGGCAGATATCTACATGATTTAAAGTACACTTTAGGCCAATTGGATCTGGCATCCAATAACTGCAGAATACACATTTTTCTCATCAGCATCCAGTACATTTTACAATATAGACCAACAACATGTTAGATCATGTTAGCCCTTGAAAAGGATGCTGTACTACAATATTTTCAGAACAGTGTTCTGTAAGACATTAGGTCCACCAGATGTCCATTGGTGGCTTGTGTGTGTTTACACATGCGTGCATGTTACTAGGGGTAGTGGTGGTGGTAGGGCTGTTCCCAGGCCTAATAAGTTTGGGAAACACCAGTTTAAAAACAGAGAAATAAATCCTTAACCTCAGAACATCTTAATGTCCTTAAAAAGCAGGCTTAATATGAGGGTACTTCAAAAAGTTCGTGGAAAGATTGTATTATCTTTTAGTTCTATTTTTCCACAAACTTTTGAAGTAACTTTGTATGCTATTATGTGTATTGTCAACATCAAAGAGGCTTCAACATTCCCTAAACATATTTGAACAAGAAAACCTTTTGTTTGAGGAATGTCTTTTAATATTTCATTAAGCATTGTTTTATGGAATTCAGTTTAGCAAACATTTTTGTAGAGAACATTGCCACTGTTTATAAATGTCTTAAGGATATTTTCAAACCTAATAGTCTCTGACATTTTTCTAAATGTGACAAGGAGGAAATATATAAGAAAGAGGGAGGATGTATTACCAGATAAGACACACAGCACCTATGTGGTTTGACAATATTCATTGTACGTTATTAAGTACCTAGGAATTTTCCATGTTGCCAAAAATGTGAAAGTGGCTGAACAATTTAAAAAGTGTGATCTCCCAAAGATATAACCAAAAGATAACACGATGAAAAACACTCTTCTAACTCTAATTAATTGACTTAAAATGTTGTTCCCTACTGGTACCACTAAAAGACTCTGACTTTGTTAAGACCACT
This sequence comes from Galeopterus variegatus, assembly GCF_000696425.1. Taxonomy (NCBI): domain Eukaryota; kingdom Metazoa; phylum Chordata; class Mammalia; order Dermoptera; family Cynocephalidae; genus Galeopterus; species Galeopterus variegatus. The sequence continues at coordinate 118,259 of NW_007728491.1, forward strand.
GTCAGGAGGAAATTATAAGATTAATAGCATAATGAATATTATTTTCTTGCAAAATAGATGACATATTACTCTATCCTTTGCACCTGCAGTTGTCACCAATTAAAGAGAAAAAGGCCAAAGAAATCACCCCTGATAATTGCACATGATTACATGGGCCCACAGACACACATTAACACATTAGCACTTGGGATATTGTGATCAAATTAAATTCGACTTGTGTTCATTCTGCCTGTTCACATTTTCTCTAAGGAATGTGAAATTTCTGAATTTGGCCCTTTTTAAAATTTAACATCTGATTAGGATGCTATAATCCCATTCATTTTTGAAAGGACGTGACAGGGACATGGAGTAGCACAAAGTACTATGCACAAAAGGCTGTGACGATGTCATCAATATCCCTTAGCTTCTGCTGGGCAGTTTGGACTGGAAAAGTCTCCCATCAGAGTAACGATGAAAAACATTTCCTTTAGAGGTAGGTTTAGATTTTCTGAGATTTTCCTACATTATTCACAGCCTAATGGTATCCGGAGGGAAATCCTGGCAGAAGACTGAGGTAAGACTCTGTGGTCACACCTATAATCAGTCTAGTTTCAGCAGCCTTTCTGCTTTGCCAGAGGAAGCGGAGGTGCACACGTGAGTCTCTATAGCACACTGCACTAAGCATAAATGCAATTTCTCTCAGGTCACCCCCCCCAAAACACCCTTAAACCAGCTGATAACCTACCCTGGTTGTGTTTTGAAAATAAAAATGTGGTTTTAATTTCTGTACCTCATTAAGTTTTTCAGGGGCAACTCTTGATTCCTACTATGGGTAAAGGAGAGATTTTATGATCACAGAATTTCCTGCCATCTAAATTGGAGACTCACAGGTTGAGCTTCCTAGAAAACAGACTATAAGATGTTGAGATTTTGTGCAGAGGTTTATTCCAGAGTTATCTTGGGATCCACACCTATTGGATAGTGAAGAAAACAGGATTGCATAGAGGGAGAAATTGCGCTGTGATGCAGTTAGAACAAAGCCCTCAGCCAAGCCTACAGGAAGTTCTGGAGCTGGGGTGGGCCTTCACAGATGTCCTACCTTGAGGCAAGTGCTTTTATACACCCTTCCCCCAGAAACAAGGCATTAGATACAGGTTATCCCCAGGGAGGGGTATGACCTTGAGTGAGGTGGTTGTCTTCGGTGGAAGGCAATTCTTGGACAGAAACTCAGCTGGGAACTGCCAGCCAACAACACTCCCAGCAGCTGAGAGAATGAGTGTCCTCTGTCTGGAAGAGAGGATCTGAGTGGCTCATCATAGTAGTCACTGCGCATCTGAGAACAGAGTAACTTTTTAATAGAGTAATTGTCTTAATGTTACTCCAAACTAGAAAAATGAAGGTGACTGCATTCATTTGCTGTCTACTGTGTGCTAGGCACTTTAACCATTAACACTAATAATGGAGTAGCACCTAACCTTCGTTGAGTTCTTATCTCTCAGGTATTGTGCTAATTTTATATGCATGTTATTTTATTTAATCTTCACAATTCTCAATTCACTCTTATTATTCTCTTACGTGAGTGAGGAAACTGAAGCTAGAATAGTTAAGTGACTTGTCTAAAGTAACACAAGCATACATGAGAGTGCTAGGATTTGAACTCAGACATCTACTCCAAAGTCCTCACTCTTAACTTCCATGCCGTACCATCTATCTATATTGTATTGTATTGTTTCATTTTTACAAAAAGACTGTGAAGTATGTACCATTATCATCCCCATTTTACAATGAGAAAAATACGCATCAGGGAGGCTAAGCAATCTTTTGGAGGTAACATGTTGCTATAATTCAAATAGGGCTCTGTCTGATTCCAAAGCTCTTGCTCTTTTGCTCCTTTATCAATAATAGAGTATCCATTAAAACTTGATAAATATTCACTTAACTTATGAGTCCTTGGAGAATAGTTTTTATTTAACCTCATGAATTTGTGAGAGTCCATGGAATATTCTTTTGGAATTGGATTACGTGCCAGTAGAGGGCAGCAGCTAGCTCACGAGGCCAAAGGAGACTTTCTGGACATCTTCATTTTCCAATGTTTCTATGAAAGGCTATTCAGAGCAATTAAGCGGTTTCTGTTTGTAATAGTTCAGGTAATTCTGGAATTAGCTCCATAGTCAAAGCAAGGGAACATGTCTGATTCGTCCCTGTATCTGCCCCAGCAAGTGCCATATAATGAGTACTCAATAAACATTTGCTGATGTTATGAGCAAATATATGAATGCCGTGGAATGCTGTCATTCCCAGCATTTCACCATGAAGGACCTCTACCACTTTCTTCCCTCACAGAGCCCCTTTCCTATTAATAAATGTATATTTTACAAGAAATACTTTATTTCCCATTGTTAACATTAAAGGCGTATAGAATCCACTAGAACTTTTGATCAGCAGTGGATAGTCTAAAACTGAATTGATAAGATGATCCTGCACACAGTAAAGAAAAGTGGCATTTTAGTTGACTTGTGTGACCATAGATCATGGGTAACTGATTTTTGTCGTGGCTTTCAACATTACTACCTCTGATTTTCCTAGGTCCAGGACCTCTGAGTTGGCAGCAAATGAGAGCCAAGGGATAAATCCAGATAGTCATTGAGATGTTTGTTCCAAGCAAAATCAGAAATGTAAGAACTTCCTTTCAGCACAAGTTCAGCAGCAGCTCTTTCTTAGCGAATGGAAATCTTTCTAAAGAGGAGAAAGGAAGGACAGGTGCTAGCAGACGGGAACTGTATGCTTTGAGCAAGGTAAATCGCTCCTGAGCTTTAAGTACCCAAATTCACCAAGCATTTGCACAAAGTGAGGGGCTATTTGGTACTGAGAAAGACACTATGAAGTGAGAACACTTGATCCCACACAGAAGTGATCATTATATTGAGACTCAGCCCTTGAAAGAAAACCCATTGTTTGTCTCCTGGCAATCTAAATCTTATTAATATACGAAAGGGTCTCTTTGTTTAGCATTTGCAAAGCTTTCTTTCTTCCTTGTTCACTTGGAAAATTGGCAGACAGAATCATCCCTGCACGCCGGGAGGCCCCCACCAGAGTGCTGGCTGTGCTCACGTTGTCTCCTTGCAGGGCTTGTGACTCATTCTCAAACACTGGCTTGGAGCAAACTATGAGCCTGAGGACACAGTACATTTTATGAGCTCTAAACACCAGTTTTCTTGTAGTTTATATGATCTTATTTTAATTGAAAATGGATTTTTAACAGTTTTCCTAGCCACAACAAAAAGGGATGCTGTTGCCATCCCCAAAGGAAATGGGTGACATCTTTTGCTTTGATTTGACTGTGTTACTTTTTGTTAAACAAACACTGCGTGAGAGTAAGATGAGATATGTCCCATGTACTTCTGAGGACTTCTGAGGAATGTTTCCCCTGGAAAACTGAAAGCAGCTAGAGTAATTAGGATGAGTGCGAGGCTTGGTCAGTCCCTGTGCCCCGAGATTTCTGGTGTGACAGCAGCTCTTGTGTCGTTATCATGTGGCAGTCAAGGCTGTCAAGGCTGCAGTCTGGATGTGGCTTAGTAGCTTTGAACAACCCTGGACTGCATGTGAATAAGACTATCATAGATATCATCACCTGGATGTGTGGGTGTGTGTGGGTGTGATCCTTTAGTAACCCTACCTAATAATAGGTATTATTATTCCTAATTTTGCCACTGGGGTAAATGAGACTCAAAGGATTTGCATAATGTATGCAAGATTTGAAATAAAACACATTACTCTAATCATGAC
>NW_007728491.1:122047-125853 GCF_000696425.1 Galeopterus variegatus
GTGGGTGTGTGTGGGTGTGATCCTTTAGTAACCCTACCTAATAATAGGTATTATTATTCCTAATTTTGCCACTGGGGTAAATGAGACTCAAAGGATTTGCATAATGTATGCAAGATTTGAAATAAAACACATTACTCTAATCATGACCAGAACTCAAGTTCTCTTTTGACACCAATCCAGTTGATGTGACAGTTTTTGTTTGGTGGTTTTTTAAACAAATCTCTATCTCCCCTGCTAGACTGTATATACCAGGAGAGCAAATGCTGTGTTTCTGTCCACCATTGTGTTCACAGCTCATAGAATAATATGAGGAGTCTTCAAAAAGTTAATGAAAACATGCGTATTATCTTTCAATTCCATTTTTCCATCAACTTTTTGAACTGTCCTTGTATTTGCTGGACAAATGTCTTTATCAAGCTGCAAATGGAGTTTGAATTTGATTTGAGCAGAGAATCTGGGAAAGTCAGGGAGAGGGGAGTTTCTTCCTTCTGCAGCCACAGGAGAAAAAATTCAGGTTAATGATATGTTTAGTCATGCCTTTAATTATTTTCTGTTTTACACCCTAACAGTTGCAGTAATTTAGTTCTGAAAGTACATACTACAGGACACAGGAAGGCTTAGGAGGACTTTAGCACTATTCAGGAAAGCCCGGGTCACCCGGAATCTCCAGAACTACTTGTTAGGACATTATTTTGCAGATAATTTATATGGCTTAATTCTTTCTCTGAGTGACATTTAGGGGAAAAAAAATTTTTTTTTAAAAAATAAGCTGTTTTCATTAGACATAAATTAGATATACCTCTTCCTAAACAGAAATAGGTTTGGCCAAAAGTGATAAGCCTTTAGGGTCCCAATGATTGACAAGATAACACCTGTCAAACTGAGGTTATTTTTGAAGTCCCACCATTGTTTAAACCTATAGATGCAATGGCCTTGTCTTTTTATGGCTTAATTCTTTCTCTGAGTGACATTTAGGGGAAAAAAAATTTTTTTTAAAAAAATAAGCTGTTTTCATTAGGCATAAGTTAGATATACCTCTTCCTAAACAGAAATAGGTTTGGCCAAAAGTGATAAGCCTTTAGGGTCCCAATGATTGACAAGATAACACCTGTCAACCTGAGGTTATTTTTGAAGTCCCACCATTGTTTAAACCTATAGATGCAATGGCCTTGTCTTTTATCACTGTATGCTTCAGTGCATGAAATGCCAACCTTTTGGGCAAACGTTTCTTTTCCTTTTTTCTTTCTCTTTGCATTTTTAAGCTAAATTTCCAAACTTTCAGAAATGGCCAGATTGACAGAAAAACACATTTTAAAAGCTGTCAGGCTTGATTTTAATTAGTTGGTCTAGGGCTACTCAGTTGCTCAGGGGAAGAAAGACCTGTGATTATTATTTTAAACTTTGCAAATTGATAAAGCTTCCATTTCTCAGGAGAGGCTGAGCGGGACAGGCAGTAACAAGGCACTGACATTTTCTTTCTTTTTTTTTTTTTTCATTTTTAAAGATAATTTATTATACATACATGTGGGGTACCAAGTTGATTTTTAATAGTTGTGTACAATGTGTGATGGTTAGATCAGGAGAGTTAACTTATTCACATTACAATATGTAATCATTCTTTGTGTCCATTGACCAATTCCTCATTAACCAACCTCCCTCCCTCCCCTCCCCTTTTCCACCTCTAGTAACCATGGTTCTTTCCTCTCTTTCTAAAAGTTCAATGTATTGCTGTGATTGTAGTTTCTTTCTTTATCTCTCTATGTCTCTCTTTGTTGTTTATTTGTTTACTTATTGATTCTGCTCCTGCTTATGAGTGAGAACATGCAGTATTTCTCTTTCTGTACCTGTGTTGTTTCAGTTGATATAATTTTCTCCAGGCTCATCCATGTTGCTGCAAATGGCAAAATTTCATTCTTTTATATGGCTGAGTAGTATTCCATTGTGTATATATACCACAATTTCCTTATCCAGTCACCCACCAATGGACATTTAGACTGGTTCTATTACCTGGCTATTGTAAATAAAGCTGCAATAAACATGGGAGTGCAGGTATCGCTTTGACCTGATGATTTCCAGTCCTCTGGATATATCCCCAGTAGTGGGATTGCTGAATCATATGGTAGTTCTACCTGTAGTTGTTTGAGGAACCTTCATACTGTTCTCCATAATGTCTGTACTAATTTACAGTCCCACCAACTGCAGGGTTCCCCTTTCTCCACATCCTCTCTAGCAATTGTTATTCTCTGTCTTTTTTTATAAGAGCCCGCCTGACTGGGGTGAGATGATATCTCAGAGTGGTTTTGATTTGCATATTCCTGATGATTAGTGATGTTGAGCATTTTTTTCATATACCTGTTGGCCACTTGTATGTCCTCCTTTGAGAAATGTCTATTCAGCTCCTTTGCCCATTTTTAAATCGGATTATTTGTTTTTTTACTGTGTAGTTGTTTGAGCTCTTTGTATATTCTGGAAATTAATCCCTTGTCAGATGAGTAGTTCGCAAGTGTTTTCTCCCATTCTGTAGGTCGTCTTTTCACTCTGTTGATTATTTCCTTTGCTGTACAGAAGCATTTTGATTCTATATAATCCCATTTGTTTATTTTTTCTTTTGTTGTCTGTGCTTTTGGGGTCTTATTCAAAGTCTCTGCCCTTTCCTACATCTTGGAGTATTTCTCCTGTGTTTTCTTCTAAGAGTTTTATATTTTCAGGTCTTATATTTAAGTCTTTAATCCATTTTGAGTTGATTTTGGTATATGGTGAGAAGTACAGGTCAAGTTTCATTCTTCTACATATGGATATCCAGTTTTCCCATAACTACATATTGAATAGGTTCTCCTTGCCCTAATTTATGTTCTTGGACAAGACACGAACATTTCCATAGTAATCTTTATCCCAAGCGCTTCAGAGAATTCTGTAAAAATTAATAAATTGGTTTTGGAAATTATATTTCATTCAATAAAAGAGCCACTTTATTGAAAATTAAATGTATTCAATAAAATTTACTAAAAGACACAACTGTTCTATTATCTATAACTGTTTATCCATAACTAAAATACAACAGGTTAGAGGAATTATAGAAGTAGCATATACAATATGCATTTGTTTGTGGCAAAAAAAAAAAACGAACAAAAAAAACCCTACATTTTACATTTTGTAATGACGAATACACCAATTCTCCTGATTTGATCATCACATATTGTACACAAAGACTGATAGTCAACTCTGTACCCTATAAATATGTATAATCGATTATGTTTCAATAAAAAAATTAAAAATAAAAATAGGGAAATTTAGCATAAAAAAATGCATTTGTTGTATAAGTATTATACACACACATACACACCCTTGAATGTAAGTTTGACATGGATTCATGATAAATTTCCAATAAATTTAATGCTAAATTTAAATTTAATGCATAATTATTTGTGATAAATAATTACATAGTAATTAATAATTGCAATTACTAATTAATATAAAATAAATAAATAGATTAAAGAATTTGATTAATTAAATTTAATCCTAATAAACTTTATTCTTATAAAGATGGTGCCTACTGCTTTGATTATCATTAACATGGAATCTCATGACACTATATGTATAATACAAAAAAAATGTCATTTACACATTGACTGGTCAACTTGAAAATTTGCAGATAAACCTGCCAAGTACAGAAAAGTTAAAATTCTTCAAGTCAGTTAAAAAAAAAAACCACGGGCTGGCCCGGTGGCGCACTGCTACAGTGCGCCACTTGGGAAGTGCGGCGGTGCTCCCACCGAGGGTTCGGATCCCACATACAGACCGGTTCC
>NW_007728491.1:126065-139641 GCF_000696425.1 Galeopterus variegatus
TCGGATCCCACATGCAGACCGGTTCCCGCTCACTGGCTGAGCGAGGTGCGGGAGCAATGCCAAGGGTTGCGATCCCGTTGCCGGTCCCGGTCTGGTACGGGCGCGACACTGAGGGTTGCGATCCGTTGCCGGACACGAAAAAAGACAAAAAAAAGAAAAGAAAAACCACAACACTTTTATTCAGCAAAATAGCAGTGAGTTCACAAATTAAAATCTGTGGCAGTAGCCATAGTGATGAAAACTGAGTAGCATTTTCATGAATTATGTTACTGCACACACTTCTATCCTAAAAGTAAATGTCTTGTTTCTCAAAGTAAAATTTGTTCATTTATTCAATTAATATTTATTGAGTCTTAGTCTATGCACTAAGCACTGGGGGTATACAAAAGTGAGAAAGCAGACAGTCCTTGTCCTCGAAGAGCTTGCAGTCTAGCTGGGGAGATAGCCATTGATGAAACACATAATTATAATTAAAATTCTGACCAGCGTTTTGAAGAAGTGACATTTAATATCTCATTTGAAAAATGAGTGAGTTGGCTGAATGAAGGGGAAAAGATGGTAAGGCATTCTTGCTAAACCAAAACAGAATGAGGGATAGCAACAGAAACCCCAGAAAGCTCCCGAAGGAAAATTAAGCTGTTCAAGATGAACAAGACTGACGATGTGGCTAGAACTCATTGAGGGGGAGAGTGACAAGAGATGCAACTGGAGGAACCACTAGTAGCTATTGTCCAGGGCCCCATAGACCAGTTAAGATTTTTTTATCTTTATCCTAAAAGCACTGGGAGATAACCAAAGTTTTCTATGTAGGAGACACATGAATTAATAAGTGAAGGTCAGCACAGTGAGATTTGTTGAAATCAATAGTACAACCTACAAAAGAACTTCTCAGCACTTCCAGCTCCTAAATCTTTCCCTTTAACTCTTTTCAAAACCAGTTTGCAAAGCTAGTACATCAGAAGACCTTTGCCTTCCACATCTCTCCCCTCCTATTGCTTCCCTGTAGGAGGGAGGTTTTCTGATTCCTATAGACTTCGGAGTTTTTCTTCTAAGAAGCCTGCCATCTGCTTAAAGATCCTTTTCTTCAGGAGACCTTAACATTCCAGAGAAGGGCTGTGGGGCTTCATACACCAGGTTCAGCACCTGCTCTTTTACCAACTTAATTTAGAATCTGTGATGAGAAAAGCCTACTCAGATGTTTGCCACAACTACGTGCCCAGGAAAAAAGCCCTTCCAGAGACACTTTCCCAGAAGCCTATGGCCAATCTTGTATGACAGCACCAGGGCATTGTCCCCCTCCTTTCTGTCTTTGGAATTATGAAAGTTGGAAAGAAATCCTACAGGCTCATTTTTACATAAAAACTGTGTATGGCCTGGGTGTTGGTCCCCAGCTCTCAGAATCCCCTGCTACTGTTTTTCAGACTCTGCAGCCTCCAGAGCAGGGAACTGCAGAGGCTGTCACTCAGAGCATATTCTATATGATACCACTACAGAGAGACAAGCACTCTTCTAAGCACTTTACATGTACTGATTTAATCCTCATTATTATGCCCATTTTACAGATGGTAAAACTGAGGCTTAGAGCAGTGACTAACCTGCTTATAATAAACAATGGAGCTGAGATATGAATAGAAACAGTCTTGCCCTCAAAATGACAGCAGTGGTATGATATTTAAAAATTTTTTATTTATCTTGAAATGATTCTTCTGGTAGTCAGTGAGGTCTTATAAATAAACAGAGTCTAAATCCACACTATAAATTCAGAATCCAATGAAAAGAGAGATAAAAAAGGAGGGAGCATTCATAAGACATCATTACAGTATTTGTATAATTCCATTTTTCTATATCAAAGTAGACCATTCTATAAAAAGATGCTAAAAGATTAATATACAAATTCAAAGAGAATTTAATAATCTCTTTGGGTTATATAACTCCACTTAGAAATGTTTTTGTTCATGATACTAGTGAATACTATGCAAATTTCCACTGTTTTTCTTGGCTAAAAAGAAAAGAACAGCTCATATAAATGGATAAAGGCTTTTTAGGATCTCCTAGTATTCTGAGAAGTTTCAAAGGGAGGCAAGGAGCTCTTTACTTACATGTGAAGAGAATACAAGTTTTAATGTCATTTGGCTCTGGATGGAATTAATATTAGACTTCTCTTTGCATGGGGGAAAAGTCTTTAATTGGATAAAATCAATGGCAAACTGTTAACTGCTATTAAGAATGAAGCTCAGACTCCACAGTGTGTCAAAGGAGGGCCTTAACCGTCTGTTCTCCTCAACTCCAGTACTTCTCTGGCATCTCTATTGGCCCCTCCTCTCTTGTCACCTTGTCCTTCCTGATTGGATCGTCCCCTCCATGCCCATATGCTTTGCATGTGCTGTTTCCTTTTCTTGAGGTGCATTCTTTTGCCTTCTTGGGAATGTCTTCCCTTCCCTTCTTAACCTAAAGAATACCTAGTCATGACCAAATTCAAATGCTTTGTTTTATGAAGTGTTCCTTAAATTCCTTATTAATTTCTCTTAAATAAAATGAATTATTTTATCTACTATGCTCCCGTAGAATCCTAGGCCCACTTTTATTGTACCAGCAGTTGAGTTCAACAAATGTGTTGTTTTCCTTTTGGGTTCCAGGGATTATGGTAAGTACAGGGGACCTATTGATGACTAGGATATGATTTTTGTTCTTTTTTTTTTTTTTTTTCCTTTTTGTCTTTTGTCGTGTCCGGCAACGGATCGCAACCCTCAGTGTCACACCTGTACCGGACTGGGACTGGCAACGGGATCGCAACCCTCAGTGTTGCGCCCGCACCTCGCTCAGCCAGTGAGCGGGAACCGGTCTGTATGTGGGATCCGAACCCTCGATGGGAGCGCCACCACGCTCCCGAGTGGCGCACTGCTACAGTGCGCCACCGGGCCGGCCCATGAGAAGTGTGCAGGCACTGTTAGAAATAGGTATTAAAATGGATAATCTCAATGCTGTGTGCTACGGACGCTCACAGAACTATGCTTAGGGAGTATAAAGTGTAAAAAAAGGGCTCTTCACCCAGATTTGGATGGGAGGGATTGAGATCATCCCTGGGCCAAATCTTGAAGGTAGGCAGAAATTAGTCAGGCCAAGATGGATATTGAAGCAAGGAATGGTTTTACTTATATCATGGAAATTGTTAACACTGGTGGTATTTTATTACTACCAAAGCAGACTTTAAAGTTCATTCAGCCTATCTGTCCAACACTAAGTATTGTCAGGAACTTGCCAATTAGCTATTAATTATACATTCTCATTGGCAATATTGCCCTCAAGGAGGCAAAAATTGGTTTGGGTGATAGCAAATAAAAAATTTATTCTTTTAATATATAAAGCACAGATACACAAACTGTATAAGCACAGATATATAAACAGATATGAAATCCATCTGTGGTATTAAAATTTCATGGAGGAGAATGGGAGTAGGGAAAAATACTCAAAAAGACCCCTTGGGGGGCAATAATCAAAAAAGGTTAAGAAATACTACTCTCAACGATTGTTGCAACTTCAGCAGCATTTGTTAGTTTTAATCCGGTACAGTGAGTCTTTTTGTTTAATGTAATTCTACTTAAGACTGTCTGAGAATTTGAGATTCAATTTGGCATTATTGCTTGTTTTGTCTTTGGTATCATATTGACTTTAGGAAAGCATGTCTAAACATAGAATAGAGCTATCCCCATGACTCAGAGGAATGATATTTTAGATGTAATACTCATATTTCATCTAAGGACTACAAATTATCCCAAAAGAATATTTCATCAATCCTCAAAGCAATCAATTTTATACAGAAACAGAAAAGAGCACTCTTGTGTTCTCCTAACCCCTCTCCATGTGGATTGTTCGAAATTCAGGCCCAGGAATTTTAATCTCAGAGTGGTAGAGTGCATCTGAAGTACATTTCTGGATGGCCATGGTTCTAAGATGGGCATTTGGTTGCTCAGGAACCTCCCGCACCCTAGTGTGTGAGGGATCTGGTGAACAAGCTACTCAGTTAAGACGAACACAGAATCAGTACTGGCCCCAGCATCATGCTTACCTACTCTGCATCTCATCTCTCAATGTCTGTTAAAAAATCATTCTTCCTGGGAAATGCACTAGTGTGATACTCTTTCCAAAGAGTGTCTGCCTTTTCTAAAGTGCAAAGATGATGCTGCATTCACAACAGAACTACTTCATCTGCTCTAGCAAGTCCAGAAAGGAAAGTAATGGAATTCAAATGTGAGTGGCTGCAAACACATTGCCCCTCAGCTGTCTTTCTAATGAACTTGAACACACTTGTGACTGTGTTCTGGGGATCCACACTTTTCCTTTTAAGATAGAATTCTCTTCTGGAACTGTTGTAGACCAAATTTCCCCACCTGCCATTCTATCCTGAAGGCGTTAGGTCTTTTAGATGTTGCTTTGTGTCCCACGGATTTGTCACCCCTTTTCCCCTGGTTGATGGAGCTGCCAAAGATTACTCAAAGCCCATCTCTTCTGAGCAGTGAGAAGCCCCAAAAAGGGGTTAATCTCGCAGAACCCTCCAGAGCAAGATGTTCATACCATTTGGGAAACTAACCATGAATTGGGGTTCTCTTCCCACATTTATTATCCAGACCAGGAAGTTACAAGAAGAGAGCATAGGTGGGGTTTTTGCTAAGTATAGTTAACAAGTTTAACAATAGGCATTCCATAATGCAATTTTCAAGAGGTTAAGTTGATCCACCAACAAAAGTTTGATCTTACAAAACACTCTGTTCTTACAGCAATTTCCAAGTATCTTTACATATCAATCAGTAACCTGTCTGTCTTTGAGCCAGCAACCTTGCTGTGTTACAATTCTTTATCTTACAACAGAGACTTTATAGCCTGGGGAAAATTTCCTGTCCTTTGCAAGGTCAATATCTGAAACTGCAAGGCTTTGGAAAACCAGGCCCTGTGAAGTACATTTGCTTTACGCACACTCCAGATTTAGAGCCATGTTATGCACTTTTAGAAGCAACAGGATCCTCCTTTATCCATGTCTAACAGGAAAATATATATGCTGAAAAATATGGATTAGATTAGTGTAGCCCAAGGCAGTTGACCCAGTTTTTGCTGGATGGGTTGAGTTTGTTTAGACTAGATATACTTTCTGAGATCTGGAGGAATTTACATACACTGCATTCCATTCTTCTACCTCACTCAACTCTTCTAGGTTTCCAAAAGGAGCATGGCTTCCTTCTTTCTTTGATTTTCATGACTGTCAACTCCAGATTTTCCTCCTACTTCTATACCTACTTCCTTCTCTTTTATCCAATCCACTTTTCTGTCTTCCCTTAAATGCTGCTAATCTTCAAATTTTCTCTCTTTTCTCCCTCCACAAAATCTTTCCAGGTGATCTTATCAAATCTCATAGCTCCAACTATTCTCTATATGTGATGGCTCCTGGCCAGCTCTCTGTCCTGATTAACAGACCTGTACTTAACTGCCACTTGAGAGTTCAGCTCATGTGTCCCAAAGTCACCTCAAAATCCACATGTCTCAGACTGGACTTGTCACCTTTGCTGGAAAACCATTGCTCCTATCTTTCCAAGGTTAGTGAATGATGCCAGAAGACTGCTAGAAATCTAGGCATAATGCATGGCCTCTTTCTCCCTTTCACCTCCATCCAGTGCCACAACTGATGTCATTTTATCTTCTCTGTCCCCTTAAAATATATCCACTGCAATGACTGCAACTCAAGTTCCCACTATCTCTGGTCTGGATTATTTCAATTGCCCCCTAATTGTTATTCCTGCCCCTCATCTTGCCCTCTCCCATTAATTTATCTACACTAAAGGGAAACTAATCTCGCTAAATCATAAATCTAATCATATTATTCCCCTGGTTCACAGCTTTCATTTGTTGTACATTCTCAAGGCTCCCTATCATCTGGTTCTTTCTTCTCTGTCCAACATCTTTCAAGACTTAAATATTGTTATACAACTTCTTCAAGGTTCTTAAACTCATTGTTCTCTCCTCTCCCTCTCTTTCCCTCCCTCTCCATGTTATTCAGGAATTTAATGTTCACCGTGTTTCCCTCACACATCCTTTATTAACACATTATCATCTTTCTGGCCCCATCTACTTATCCCTCTTATGATGGCAACCTCCCCCCCTGCCCTGCCCAAGTCATAGCAGGTTTTTCTCCAATGTGCTGTCATGAGATACTACACCTCACCATTATTATCACCTGTACTTGTCTGTCTGCATCCCGTGCTTCTGTCAATGAATGAAGAAATGCTTTCCTCTGCCTGAAAATGCATAATTCACCCTTCATCCCCCATTCCTCCCCTGCCCAGCGAAACCTTCCTAGCTCATTCACATTGAGCTCAAGGAGCTTTCTTCTGACACCCAGGCTGAGCCGGATGCTCATAGTAATGAATGAGCTCTCATGGTGACAATCCAGTCACATTACTCCTCTGCTCAAGATCCTTGCAAAGGCCTACAATGCCCTCCAGGATGGGCCCCCATTTCCTTGCAATCCCTCTGACTTCCTTTTTTGCTACTCTTTCCTTCCTTTCTCCAACCGTAGGCATGCCATTCTTTTAGGCAGTAGCTGGAATGTTTTCTCTAGATATCTACGTGACTAACTCTCTCGTCTCCTTCACTCCTTTGCACAAATGTCCCCTTATCCATGAGGCCTACTGATGCCTGTTTTAAGTTGCCATCTGCACCACTCTTCCCACCTGCCCTCTCCTAACCTCCTTTCTTTCCTCAATTTCTCCTTATTCCCCTCTATCAAACTACATAATTTACTTATGATCATTATCTATTGTCTATCTCTCCTTATGAGAATGTAAGCTCCTCAAGGGCAGATATTTTTATCAGTTTTGTTCACTCAAATTTTTCAAGTGCCTACATGTTCACCACCAAATTGTGAACTTTTTGAAGGCAGGGATTTTTGTGTTTGTGCCTATTTATACTATCTTAGCACATTTCCTGAAAGTAGCAGGGTCATAATAAGTGCTTTCTAAGTGCACATATCCATCTCACCACCACATAGCTTTGCAGGGTTTGCCATTGCACCATGCTACACCATGCCAAACCAGAAGACAAGTGCAAGGATGTTGTTTTCTTAGTGGAGAAGCTTCATTATAAACTGTCCCAGTTTCTGAGATCTCCATAGATGAAGAGTCCAATATGGACCAATATAGGCAATATTTCTCCTGCAGGGTTTCCTCAAAGGTTAAGAATTCACCATTGTTCATCTGGCCTTTCTCCTCCACCTGTACCTAAACTTGGAATATTTGTTTAATAAGTTAGAAGACTAAAGGGAAGCCTGAGAATTGTAGAGCTTGAAAACCTTGCCTGCTGTGACTTCTCTTTTTGTTTCCTTTCTCAGGGCTCTTCCTGCCATGATGCAGTGGGTGCGCATGCAGAAGCCAGGAGAGAGTGGCATCAACATTGTCACTGCTGATTTTGTAGAACTTGGTGACTTTATCAGCACCGTCATAAAGCTCAACTATGTCTTCGATGAAGGAGAAGCCAACACTTGATAGTACTGACTGGAGTGTCCATGAATAAGCTAGAGAAGACTCATTGTATTTGGCATATTATCCATAAACATTCTGATCTTCCTATTCCACCGAGTCTGAAGGGATTAGGGCTGGTACTGGGTGGGAAAAGGGGGAAAACCATTTCTTCAGTGATTATAAGCATACTCTGCATTACTGTAAACATTTCATTTCTCATCTGCTGAGCAAAATCTACTTATAGTGTTAGGTATAAAAAAAGGCTAGCGAATTTCATTTTTCAAAATTAGTCTTTGTATGGTACAACCCATGAGTGTCTACTTGGTTGTGTTTTCTAATTTCATCCTAGGGCTACTCCTCTGTCTGTATCCTCTAACCTTTCCACTCCCTCTCTTGCTTGCTCTTTTTAATCAGATGCTATATGGGACTGAAAGCATTTAAATGCCCAACATGATGTGTATTACGTTGTTGTACTAAAATTTATTTGTTTTGTGGGATTTGGTGTAATATTCTGTAGTCATCTGCAATTGGGCAATCATAGCTAACTTTAGATAATAGAAAATATGCATCAAATCAGTTTCCCTGCATTTGGTAATATCGGAGGCCATAATCAGTGATTTTTGTGTTATATGAAAATAATAGTGCTTCACAGTATTTCTATTTAAGGCAGCTGTAAACATAGAGTAAAAACCTTTTTGGAAGAAGTATGAGTGCCAACTCTACAGTGGAAAATGGCAGAGTGGGAGGCGATGGCTGCTACTTTAATTCAGCAATCTCTTAAATCATATTGCCCGCAAATGCCCAGTAAATGATAAACTATAACAAGTGTGTTAAAATCAGAAACTCTGAAAAGAATGCTTACAAACACCCTCCTAGCAATTCTCTTGATTTAAAAAAAAAAAAAAAAAAGGAAAGAAAAAAAAGACCATGCAAGCTTTCCTACCAAGTTAGGATTTACGAACATGTCATTCTAAATCCCAGATATGAGAAGCATTTTTCAAGAAGCTTCAAGTTTTTGACTTGAAGGGAGGAAAGAGGAAGAGGATCAGAAAGAGTTAAAGCAATATTTTTGAAAGCGTATCCACGAAATCAAAAGGACCCATGAAGTATGTTTGGGACATTCTTAAGATAGTGTGGTCTGGGCAGACAAGTTTAAAATTGGCACAGACTCATCATCACTTCTGGGTTCCATCCTCTCCTGGGGCAAGATTAAGGCAGAGGCAAAAGTTTCGCATGAAGGTTCCACGGCCCAACATTTGATAATCCAGGTCTACAGGAAAGAGCAGTGGTAACACAGCTTATCACTGCTTCCTTCTTGGCATCTCTGTGATATTTGACAACTCTAAAGCAGTCTTAAAAAGAGCACAATAACCCTTATTTATGTGCCTCATGGAATATTGTGAGGCATTTATAAAAATGTGTCAAATTTGCTGAAATTCTTATAATGATGAATTATTATATCTTTATATTTAGAAATAATCACACCTCAATAGTTTCCTGAGACAATACAGTCCATGCCACAAAGGGTCATAGAGAAATAAAAGCATACTCTCAGCTTTTAATTAGTTTAAATGTAGGACATGTGGGTTAATCTCTTAGTCCTACATAAGGGAACTGATTTCAAGGATATATGTCGAGATCACAAATACAACCATGAGTTGATTTCAAGGTTATAAACACTCATTATCAGAAGATAGTTCTTATCAGCAACTGCAGGGAGAGAATAGAAATTGTTTATACTGAAGACAATGTTCATGAGGAGTGTGTAGTTACCTGTGGTAGCCCGAGTAGCCTTCATATACACACAACAGATGTGTTTGTACATTCCAGTGGTGTGGACATATCTTGCCATGTGCAATATACCGACATATACCCACTCCTGTGCAGGCAGTCAGATATAAATATATACAAACACACACAGATATGGACAGATACAGTATACAAGTCTTCTTTTCAAATGAAGACACTGATAATATTAAATCATTTAATTTTAGAGCTGAAACCCTTAACAATGTGTGAAAAAGAATGTTAAAACCATTGAATTTAGAGCGGCTGATCACATGAAAATATTTTTGTAAAAATATTTTAGCTTGAGATTTAATTATTTACAAAATATAGTTCTTTTCTTCTTTTCACTTTCCCTTCCCTTGCAGTCTTGTTGTCTTTCTATCACTTTTACCTGCTCTTTATGTGCAACTGAATATAAATCCTTTTTGAAGGATGATGGATTACTGAAATTTATGTCCCATAAATTTGCTTTTTGGGCAGCTTTTCTGTCCAACTGACTATTCATTATTCATCCCTCAGGAGGATCTCTAGCCAAGCACACTTTCAATGACACAAGGATTTAATTTATAAATATAACAGAAAACAGGTCTTTTAACATACTAATGAAAAATAAATAAAATATAGAGGTAACTATGTTGTATTTCTTGAACTTAGATGCTTTCTTATAATATTTGCTTAGATTTAACTTTGTCATATGTGTCATTTGGGTGCTGGAAAAAACAAACATGATGAAGCATTAGACTAATTGTGTAGTTTCTTAACTGGGGAAAGCTTCTTATTGTTATTAACGATATGCACACAGAAACTCATTAAACAAAGGGTACTTTCAAGCCAATGTTGTGGTTGCCATGTGGACATAGAATCTCTGTAGCCGGCACTGAGAGCAAATGGACTCGCCTTAATTTCCAAAGGAGGGGAGAGGTAGAAGTGAACTAGGAGTCCCCCAGCTAGAGGGAGAGTTCACTAGGAGTTAAACAAAGGGTACTTTCAAGCCAATGTTGTGGTTGCCATGTGGACATAGAATCTCTGTAGCCGGCACTGAGAGCAAATGGACTTGCCTTAATTTCTAAAGGAGGGGAGAGGTAGAAGTGAACTAGGAGTCCCCCAGCTAGAGGGAGAGTTCACTAGGAGGGATTCCTTGGAAAGGGAAATGGAGAGAAGTTGCCTATGGCTGTCTTCTGTCCATTAGCCCTGCCCTGGAGCACACTTAGAGAGCAGGCTGTGGGCCTTGAAGGGGGTTAGAAACGGTGATGCACAGTCAGAGCTTTCCCTCGCCTATGCTCCTTTGTCTTAGCTGGGCATTGTCTTTCCAGGCAGTTAGGAGCACAAAGGGCTACAAATAGGCCCCAAGATGGTAGTAGATACATCTTGGTGCACTTTTTGTTTTGCTTGTTTCTCAAGACTCTATGTCGCAAGTCCTGCAAGGCAAAAAACAGAAATAAAATCCAACTTTTACCCAATCTACAGCCGGAAATCAAATGAGTAGGTGAGATGAGAGAAAATATATAAAGAGCATCAGTTTTAAGTTTGCTTTCCTGTCTGTAATTTTGAAGAACCAATATGGTGAATACTTCTCCTGCCATTATCATTTATGTCTCCCTTATTACTACACAATCACGTGAATGCAGAGAATGAGGAGGCATCTTTTAAAAGCCTTAGGAAATTTTATATGATGACCTCGATATTCATTTTCAGCCATACTGGGAAAACTCACGTTTCATGGAGTGCCCCCTAATAGTGAATGTATTAGAGCATTATGTGTTTGGCATGTATACACCTGTGTGTGTACACACATGCAAATACACACACACGCACACACTCAGCATGCACATTTCACACATGCACTTTATCCAATGTTGAAACTGCATTCTAATTAACCTTATTTTATTGCCATTTCAACTCTTAAAATCAATATCTGCTATATTAGTAGGCATAAGTACAATTCAATTTTTTAAATATTTAAGAGGAAAAAAATCACTACAAAACTAATGAAAAATGAGACCATCAGAAATAGGAAAAGCTTGGTAGTAACAGTCTAACTACATTGTCAACTCTACTTCAAGCTAGAGAATCTAAGATGGAATTGAATATAAATTAAAACATACATATATCTTCATTTCAAGTTAAGTTCTTTGAGGTTCTGACATGTTTTTAGTCAGGGTTACCTGTTCAGGTTCTCTCCTGGTGGGATTCCAGACCAAAAAGTTGGAAGTCTCAGGAAATGCACATTTTTATGAGTTTTTCAGTTCTCCAGTCTTGCAGATCCAATGACACAATCTTCTAATCTTTGGTCACTTAACCAAACAGAAGTTCCATAGGCAGAGTGCTCACATTTTGAATTGCTAATGGAAAATAATACACAGTGTCCCTCAGAATGTGCTAAACAGGATTTTTAAAAGCATTTTATTTTACAGCACTTTAGTCTTTTCAACTAGATTTCAGTGACACTATTGTGTAAATGCTATATTTGCCATAACTTACTGGTGGCTCCTGTGTTACATACAGTTTTAAATAATGCTCTAAATTGTTTGTTTTCCCAATGACAATGATAAAGTGTTCTGTAGAATTTGTAAAACGTGTTGATTGAATCTCTTGAAAATTGTGTGAATTTTTATTTCACTTGTGATACTATTTTGTAGGTATTAGTTCTAACTGTACATCTGTATGAGTCAAATGTATGTGATTGTATGTGGTATGTGTGTGTAAGTATATTGTGTATCTTATTCAAAAATCAAACTTATCCTAAAGAAAAAGGGCACATTATGACCAGCCTTAATTCATTGCCATTTTGTTTTTATTGTGATTAAAATTTGGATAGAAAATTTAAACAGAAATTATGTTTTTGTTAAAGATGGCTTTTAAAGAAAATCTTATAAGGAATATGCT
Organism: Galeopterus variegatus; assembly: GCF_000696425.1. NCBI lineage: Eukaryota > Metazoa > Chordata > Mammalia > Dermoptera > Cynocephalidae > Galeopterus > Galeopterus variegatus. The sequence continues at coordinate 138,245 of NW_007728491.1, forward strand.
TTAGAACTTATCTGAGTTCCCACAAGCAAATTGGTCAGCTTGTGGAGCCTCACATGCTTTTCAAAATTACCAAACGTCAACGAAGTTATTAACGTCATCATCCTACAAATAGTCAAAATGTACATTTATTTCTATCAGCAACAGAACAAATGCACCTCTAAAGTTGTTCTTCCCATCATAGAACCCATTTTGCTTTAGTGATAAGTTTTACATGAACAATTATTTCTCTAAACCATTGCTTTTTAAAAATTGGATCTTCTCAAGTAAGATGAACCACTTTGGCGCCATGAGAGTTATTAAAAGGCCCATGAACGTTAGATGGTTCCAGTGTGGTTCCCTTCTCAAAAAACAAGCATGCAACACTCATACATTTTTTGTCTGTCCTATATGTAGTCCAGCAATAGAAAACTCATGACTAATTCAAGGATCTGCACATGTGGTCACACTCAAAGCAAAAACACTATAATCTTTGGGTTTGGGATCTGGGTGTGGAATATTAATTAACTTCTTATTTCTTTTTCTTCTTCATCCTCAATTATTTCTTTTCAATATTTAGAGTTGTTGAGTAAAATACAGGACACTCAGGGAATTTCAAATTTTAAATAAATGATGAATTTGTTTTTAGTATATATGTTTCCCATATATTTCATCAGTTATACTGAAAAAAAATTGTTGTTTATCTGAAATTCAAGTTTAATTGGGTATGTCCTGTACTTTTTCCCCTAAATCTGTCAATCCTATCCATACTGCCTATTTTTTCCAGCTGGGCTTCCTGTAAGATCTACCTTCCTCCCTACCCCTATGTAAAGATTCCTAATGAAAATCTGTAGTCCTAATATTCTTCATGAAGGAAAATATTGGTCCATTCCAGGTCCCACAAATGCTTTATGGAGGACCAACTCAAGTATAGATGGAATAATCAAGCAAGTATCTTCATAAGATCAATGCAGCCACATTCAAAATTTCTCTTCATTGGCCTGTTGTAAGACTCAGAGTCTCCCCACTAATCCCTTAAGTAACATTTTCATGTAATTGGGACAAGCAAAAACATATCTACACATTAAAAAAGATCCTGCACAGTGGATGCACTGACTTAGTATCAGGACCTTTTTTAAAATTCAATTTTTTTTTTCTGAAAGGTAACAAACTACTCCATTACTTTTACTGCTAACACCTTACCACAATTTTTATAAGGTTAGAACTGGTCACCAATGGAATTGTACAAAATTTGACATAGGAAAGAACTCTCTTCATTGCAGGAAGAAGAGATAAGAAGAGTCTGAGGTATAGACATAGCCCTGTTGGTCCCTCCTCAGAACATTGAGGTAGAGCTGGACAGAAGGTGGGGAACATGTGAACCCTCACATGGAACTAGCACCGACAGACAGACTCACCAA
>NW_007728491.1:140306-145359 GCF_000696425.1 Galeopterus variegatus
CAGAAGGTGGGGAACATGTGAACCCTCACATGGAACTAGCACCGACAGACAGACTCACCAAAGCAAATTGTAACGGCCAGCATATTTTTTCTTTTTTTAGAAAATGAAAACCCAAGAGGCCCCAGAATAAGGACAGTGAGATCTAAGGCTGGTTTCTAGAATGGTTTGCAGAGAACAGAACCATGTTGGAATTCCTAAAATAGAACATTCAAATACTGTTGTTTCCAACAGTGAATCCTTGACAGTCGAAATGTGGATGGAATTTTGAAACATTTTTGGTAGCTACCTCCTTTCTTCAAATTCCTATAAATGGTACAGGAAAACCCAAATCTTTCAACAGAACATCTCGCGACCCCTACCTGCATACATTTGTGTTGATTTGCTTCATTTCCGGAGAATGGGAATTTGCGGAGCTGGTGATATTTCCTTTATTAAACACCAGAAATTCACCAGAGGAAGACAGATATGTGCCTTCTCTTTTTAGGATCTGGTCATTGATACTTTAATAAATGTGGTATAAAGAAAATCTCTACAGTCTGTGTAGCAAATGTGAATGTTTTTGATAAGATTGTGTTCTTAAAGTAAAAAAACAGTTTCTTTGTATTCAGTGAAACGCCTAATAAAGTCCTGGTACCAGTTATCTTTATTTTTTTCATTTCATATTCATCAGTGCTTTCACTATAAGCCCCAAACAGGATTCCTTGAATAGGAAATGACTCAGAGTATCAAAAAATATAATTCTTTTTTAAAAATATAAATCATCATATTAGGATTTCCTCTATGAAGAAATACATTCTTCACCAATGAAGGAAATGACATAAGTGATTTGATTATGTCAATGTTAGGTATCTCTGGTGGCCAATACACATAGCTTCTGATATTACTGATGGATCTTGGACGTGACTGGCGCCATTTTACATACACTCAGCACAAAATGGCCACCAGCCTTTCCCTTACGAGGTTCGTGGTGTCTGAGAAATAGAAACTCCTCCCCACCAGCACCAAACCCCTCCCTGATATGTCAGCCTTCCTTACAGTCTATATAAGCCCTCCCACCCCGACTCCAGTTGCTGCTCTCCATTTTGAGCACAGCCTGGCAGATTCCTTTTGTTTAATAAAGCTTGATCGGTGCCCAGCGTTTCGGCTCACTTTCTTTCAGTTATCACAAAGAAGACGAATATCAACATAGTGCTATGATATTAATGTAGTATACTAACATGATAAAACACCATCTCAAAATTAAAATCTTAGGGTGAAAGTATGACCTTGCTGAGCCTCCACTGGACCTATTGCATGAGACATTGTTTCAGAAGTGGAGCAGTGTATCTCACTGAATAGAGCTTACCTGTCCAGATTCAAATAATATTTTACAACAAAATTTAAGCAATGTAATAGTATTGTAAAGACAGTCCAGCAAATAAATATGGTTCAAGATTACCTCCGGCATTGAACTTGGATATAAGTCCCCAAAAANTAAATCTGTAATGATTTCTACAATTAAGAAATAGCATATGTCTGCAAATAATACTTCGCTTTGCTATATCTGTGTCCTTAGCCTAATGTTGCTAGAGCTTCACCAGAGCTGTTATTCATTTATGCCATCCTTCAACAAACATTTGCCTGCTATGTGGCAGCCTTGCTGCTAAAAACTACAAAACATTTCTAAAAAGTTCCTTGAGAAAATGGATGAAGTACATATTTCTTGTTAGTTTCTCACTAAAGCTAAAAGGTGGCACTATTTTGTCCCCTAAACAAGCAAAAAAACATTATCGATGACCTTTTCAAAATAATATCCCCAGATAGTAAAATTGTTTGAACACAGTTAGTCCTGAGAACCTGAGAAGAAAGGGACAATTTCCAAAATAAGTATACTTGGAAAATGGGTTGGTTACGGCCACAGGTAATGAAGAGTGGCTTCCCGTTCTTTCCCTGACACAAACTGTGCCGCTATGTCCAGGGCCCTCTTTGCAAGCCTGACTTACACTTTCTACCTATAACTCTAAAGGAGCCAAAGCAGGGGCTTCATTCTTCTTCCTGCCCTCACCCCTAGGCTTCAGACGAAGCTGATTTTGCACCACAGGAGAGGCTGATGGCACTGCTGAGATGTCAACAAGTGGATTTCAACATTTCAGGTAAGCAAACCACATCAGTAAAGAAGTACCACCTTCACAAAGGGTAAAAATGGTGATGCTTCCTAGATCAAAGGAGTAAAAACATCATCTGGAGTTGAAGGAGATATTTGTTTTTAGGTGGAAGGAAATATTGTAGCATGATAGGAGGTTTCAATGTTGGCTCTCAACATGTGGTTCAATACACAAGCGATCTTCAAAAAGTTCATAGAAGAATTCATAGTATCCTTTTATTCAGTTTTTCCTTGAACTTTTTGAAGTACCCTGGTATGTCCTTATATATAAACCATAATCCAATGTGGTTCAATATCTGGTCCAATCTAAGCCATAATCATGACTGCACAGGAATTAGGCAGCAAGAAGTAAACCTGCATGTAATGGGGCACCTGATACCGTATTCATCCTTTAGTATGGTGGACAGCAGGATTCCTGGAAAAGTCTGGAGCTACTAGGCACAGGTGAACCACACTAAAACCACATAAATTCTAGAAAGTGGGATTTAGTGCCATAAGTGACAGAGAGAGGGGTGGGGTGGCAAGTCTTGAAGCACTTCTCGGCAGAACTCTTTCCTCCATTCATGTAAGTTGATCTCCTGGGCTTTTACTGAGAAATAATTAAGAAAAAATCTTTTTCCTCAATACAGCTGCTCAGCTATTATTAAATTGTATTCTTTCATTCTGAAAAATAGAAACATGCCTGTAGACTAGTTTCCATATTGGGATGGGGAATAAGGCAGAAAATATCAATTTAGAACCAATAATCCTTTTCTCACTGGACTGTAAGAATATCCATCTTTGATTTAAACATTGCAGGTAAGAGGAACACCTTAGCTGTTTTGGATTCCCAGGGCGTGACAGGTATTAAAACATGTTTGGAAACAATAAAATGAAATTGTAGCTGGTTGTGACCCGCTTCTGGCTACTGGTGGCTGCTATTTTCTCATCTTGATGCCCATTGCAGTTTCTGGTCTCTGCCCCTTCTCTGCCAGGCCCAGCAATAAGCCCAGTTGGCACTGCTTATTCCCAGCTGGGCATCCCTATAAAGGTAGAGCCCTCAGCTACCAAAGGTAAGTAGTCTGTGGCCAAGTTACAGTAGGTGAGAAAATGCTTCTCCTGTCTTTATGTTACATTCTAATAGAGGGGCTCAAATATAAAGCTCTAGTGTCCTGATAATTACCCAAGATTGGGGGGAAAACTCCTTTCATTTTTAGATACAATTCTCTTTTTCTGTCTCTCTCCCTCTCATCTATGGGCTGGAGTCAGAAATGGATTCCAGTGACAGCTACCATGCTGTCACAAAGTCACCACTCCTCTCTGAGGACCAAGGCTTTCTTCTTGGTCAAATTTATCTTCCTGGCTTTTTCTTCTCTCAAAACATTATCCTAGTAGGTTCCTTGATTCTTATACAAATAGATCTCTGAAAGACCCATCCTCCCAATTCTGTTATTTAGACTCATTCTACGACTCCAGGTACATGTGGTCTAAGAGAACCAGAAGCTTCTGCCAGAAATCATGTCCATACAGATGGGCAAATGACAAAACTATGTAGAGGACTTTGTGTTTGGGTTCCAGCTCTTCCTTAGTAGAATTCTTCCTGCCCTTGTTCACCTAAAGCAAAACTTACTCTCTCGCAAACAATTTGATGAGCTCATTCACAATGAAATATTAATGTGGTTTAAAACAGTAGTTTATTCAAATGTTTCTTACTTTAAAAAAGTGTTAAAGTGAAACCCACAAAGCAATAAATATATTACAGGATGGCTTTCCTAAGGGAAAGGCCAATGGCTTTGTGTNGGTTGTGACCCCATCAAATGGCAAACAAGTGCTGAGAAGGACCATGTGCTTGCTGAGTATTGTTGGTGATGATGAGGGTTCAAAAAGTGTAAGGTAGTATCCTTCACCACCTTTTTTCCTTGGAGATACTGAGAACATGAGAATTTTAGGGGAAAATACGTCCCACAGTGTTTTCTCCAAGTGTAGAAAGACTCGGTCTCTTAGCTGTAAAGTCAACTCTAAATCTTTGTGAGGAATATTCACCCAGGGGAACTTGGCATATGATGCATTTATTCAATAAGAGCTGAGAAAGAATAGGGGAGGATATTACATCTTGAGCTTCAATAAAATCTCTTGTTAAATTTTCCCATCCCTCATCTGCTTGTAGATACAAGTACAGTTTCATGCATTTTAACTAAAATCCCACAGACTCCTGCTCCCACACAAGACCCCTGCTCACATACCCTTTGGGGAAACTGTTCCATTCTGCACACTTTTCCTGAGCTCCCAGAATTTTCTGTGCATTTAATAGAAACTCCGTGGCTTCTGGCTACTGGTGGCTGCTATTTTCTCATCTTGATGCCCATTGCAGTTTCTGGTCTCTGCCCCTTCTCTGCCAGGCCCAGCAATAAGCCCAGTTGGCACTGCTTATTCCCAGCTGGGCATCCCTATAAAGGTAGAGCCCTCAGCTACCAAAGGTAAGTAGTCTGTGGCCAAGTTACAGTAGGTGAGAAAATGCTTCTCCTGTCTTTATGTTACATTCTAATAGAGGGGCTCAAATATAAAGCTCTAGTGTCCTGATAATTACCCAAGATTGGGGGGAAAACTCCTTTCCTTTTTAGATACAATTCTCTTTTTCTGTCTCTCTCCCTCTCATCTATGGGCTGGAGTCAGAAATGGATTCCAGTGACAGCTACCATGCTGTCACAAAGTCACCACTCCTCTCTGAGGACCAAGGCTTTCTTCTTGGTCAAATTTATCTTCCTGGCTTTTTCTTCTCTCAAAACATTATCCTAGTAGGTTCCTTGATTCTTATACAAATAGATCTCTGAAAGACCCATCCTCCCAATTCTGTTATTTAGACTCATTCTACGACTCCAGGTACATGTGGTCTAAGAGAACCAGAAGCTTCTGCCAGAAATCATGTCCATA
>NW_007728491.1:146022-168245 GCF_000696425.1 Galeopterus variegatus
AGGACTTTGTGTTTGGGTTCCAGCTCTTCCTTAGTAGAATTCTTCCTGCCCTTGTTCACCTAAAGCAAAACTTACTCTCTCGCAAACAATTTGATGAGCTCATTCACAATGAAATATTAATGTGGTTTAAAACAGTAGTTTATTCAAATGTTTCTTACTTTAAAAAAGTGTTAAAGTGAAACCCACAAAGCAATAAATATATTACAGGATGGCTTTCCTAAGGGAAAGGCCAATGGCTTTGTGTCTCCCTTCTCTGCCTCCAAGTTTTCCTGAGGGGCCCTATGGAAACTAGGACTCTCCTTGGGATCTCCAGAACAGTACTTCTTAAACTTTATTCTACATACAATTAACATGGCTATCTTAATTACATGCAGATTCTAATTCAGCGAGTCAGGGATAGGTCCCCAAATCTGCCTTTCTACTGAGCTCCCAATGACACTAATGTCACTGCTGCAGGCATCCCACTTTGAGTAGCTATGCTGCGGAGCTCAACTTTAAAACAACTGTTCACCTCAAACAAACCTTATTTCAAAGTTTCAATTTTTTCATAAGATGTACACTAGAGATGAATAAATGACCAGACGTTTAACTATAAAACCAATTTGAGTGGAGGAATTATCATAGAAAACAGAGCTATAATAATTAAAACTCTTTTATTTCCCAAGTCTAGTCAACCTAAAACCACCAGTAACTACTTGCAGTCTGATAAAATCAGGTTTATTTATCCATCACAATGAGACCACAAAGAAGATGAAACATGGGTCATCTCACCAAAGGAAAACATAAGTTGTTAAAGGATAGGATACTGTGCAAGAGAACAGTTTAGATGAAATTTAAACAAAACAGTATTTTGATAGACTTGAAGCAAAGCAGGGCTGTATAAATCGGTCAGCATCAGGTCTGAACTGCAAAGTGAACTCAGAGTCGTGTTTCTTTCGACAATACAAAGTGAAGGTAGCTGTGGAATGTTGTGTGCAGAAACTCCTCCTCTGAAGCTCTACTCCAGCGCTGTGAATTGAGGCTACTTCTTTGTGTCAAAGTGATTTAAATACTGAACGCAAGAGTGGGACATTTTATTCTTACTGACAGAATTTGAAACAACTATACTCACTCAAGAAAGGGGTTATTGTGACATCTTGGAGCTGCAGGTGTTCTTGTGAGAGAATGTTTTCATCTACCTTTGCAGAACTGGCTTTATCTAGGTCCGTCTATTATTCCAATATGATAAATGGCCATGCAGATTTTACTTTCTCGGTCCAAGCTAATTTTAACCCACTCAGTTTGTAAGTGACAGAAACCCAACTCAGATTAATTTAAGCTAAAAAGGGAGGGGATACTTTTCAAACTAATTGGAACTGAAAGAGAAGCAGCTTTGGGGATAACTGGATCTGGGATCTCAATATCATCGGGGCTTGATTTTTCTCTCTCAGTTTTATTTTCCTCTGCATTGACTATATTTAAATAGGGTCTTTCCAAACTGAGTTAAGATGACCAAAGATGCTTTTCTCCAATAGACTCATTTTAGAAACAGAATTGAGTCTCATTGGTCTGATTCGAGCCTGAAGCCAATTTCACAGACTAGCACTACATGTGAGAATAGAATATACTGATTGGCCAGTCTTGTCCCAGCCCCACCCCTATCAGTGGACTGAGAATGGGAAGTGGTGGTTTACAATGAAAATCAAAAGCCTGCTTTGAAGTTGTTACAACAAGCAAACGGAAAGGACATTCTTGGGGGAGAGGGGAGAGAGGAAGGAGGGAGGGAGGTGTCGGTGATGGGCCATAATAATCATATACATTGTATATTGACAAAATAAAAATTTAACGAAAAAAATAAATAAATAAAATTGATTGTGGTAATGGTTGCACAACTGTGTGAATAAACTAAAATCTTTAAACTGTACATTTTAAATGGGTGAACTGTATGGTATGTGAATTATATCTCATTAAAACTGTTATAAAAATTTAAAAAATTTTTTAAAAAAGCCTGCTTCTATAAGATGTTAGAAGATGCTCTAGTTGGGCACCGATAGCAGATGTCTTCTATAGGGATTTCCCAGCATCTATGAAATCACGCCAGGTAGCTGGGCATTGCCTTCAGTTACTCATCAGGTTGGCCTTGATTGCTTTGACCTCAGTTCTGAATCTCAGAGGAGATGAGAAGTAAAAACTAACATGAAGTGAATCTTTAACTTTTTTCTTTAGGTTTTTTTTTCTTTGAAATTATTTCCAACTTACAGATACTTTCCACATCCTATATACTTTCCATGGAGTCATTTCTAATTAACATTTTTTCAATGTTAAATTCTTATCATCTGGAAAACAGTGTGCTTTTAAAGTACTATTCATATTTCAGTAGCAAATTTTCTTATTATTAAGATGTCAGAATTGAAAACTTCAGAAATCTATATCCCCGCAGTCATTCATATAATACAATAGGTATTCATTCAAAATTCACATTATGCTAAAGCACCACAGAGAATATAAAAATAAAGCAAATGGTTCATATAAAAAGAGAGTGAAAGGAAAATTCCTAAGATATATAATACGCAGGAGGATTTTAAATGTACTGTTTAGTGTGAATGAGATGTGGGCTAGATTTCTTACTTTGGGGAAGTTACAAGCAATTCTGAGAGACCATTTTCAGAAAAAGCTGCTAATGTAGTCAAATTAATGGTTCCACAATGGGAGAAAATTACAGCCTTGATAGCCTGAAATCATTTCTCCCTAATCAATACTAATTGCAGGAGATCCAGAAGTCATCAGCTCAGTTCTTGGGGGTCACTGTTGAAATCATTGGCTGAACCAAATCTACCTCATACCTGAGATAAGGCATTTCTGAATTAGGGAAGTTAATGAAGTATAGAGCAGGTTGTGTGTGTGTGTGTGTGTGTGTGTGTGTTAATGTTTAGGAGCTCCATAGGATTTTCAACAACATTTCCTCTTAAAAAGTATTTTTTATTTAATTTAAATGTTCCCCTCTAATAAGGTCCTCCATGACACTACATTTCCAAATTTTGGCTGTCATTTCAGCAGCTGCAATTTTTTATGACATTGCAGGAAGACAAAGGCCTTCTAAATCAAAAATATATCCTATAAAAATAAGATTTTTAACTATCATTGAAAAATATCATAAGATGATCAGAAGCCCTATGAGCACAAGAGTGATTTTTCTTTTATTTATCAGTGAATTCCCAATATGTAGTACAACGACTATGTATCAGTTTTTTTCTGAGGCTGCCATAACAAACTGGAAGGCTTAAAACAACAAAAATTTATTCCCTCACAGTTCTGGAGACTGGAAGTCTAAAATCAAGGTGTCAGAAGGGCTGGTTACTTCTGGAGGTTCTAAGGAAAAAACCATCCCATGCTTCTCTCCTAACTTGTGGTGGCTATAGGCAATTGTCACCATTCTTTGGCTTGTTGACAAATCACTGCAATCTCTGCCTCCATTGTCACATTGCCTTCTCCATATTTCTTTCTTCATACTCTCCTTACAAGGGATTGGATTTAGGGCCATCTCAAATCCAATATGACTTCATCTCAACTAATGGCATCTGCAAAGACCCTATTTCCACACCAAGTCACCCTCTGAGATTCTGGGTGGGCATGGATTTGGAGCAGGGGCACACTATCTCACTGAAACTTGGTAGTATCTTAAAGAAATGCTGGAATAGCCACCTTGTATTACAAAATAATATCAATGTATCATCCATCTTTCTTTTGACAGATCCCTCTCCAGTTCAGTGGGCTCGTTCAGTGAACTTATTTTAAATTTAAAATATGTAAAATAAAATTCAAACCCCTAGTATATAAAAACTAATTTGGAACATTTTTTTCTTATAATGCTGACAACGTAACAAAGAAATACAAGACCTGGACACCAGAAACAGCATTACACATTTTTATGTAACTTTTAAAAATGTTTTGACATATTCTGTTCAGATAGCGTGTCTTTCTCCTACAAGTTCTCCCTCATTACATTTTTTTCTAGACTTCTTCTCAGGTTGAATGACTACATGATAAATAATCTTTTTACCATTTTTTTGAAATGTTGCATTTCCGGAGATATGATAGAATGAGCCCTCTGTTAACAAATTTACAGAGTGACATTCAGATAGAAGGGGCTTGTTTCCTATAAATACTAATAGACTCTTGTGTATATCAGGATCAAAAAGGGGACTGAAAACACGCAGTAATTTCAACAGGGAAAGTTTAATATATAATTATTAACTATAATGGGGTATTTGCTAGCATAAAGTAAGGAGAACTAGAACTATAAAGAATTTAAGAATAGCAGAAATAAGGCGCAGAGTCTCTCTGAACCTACTCCGGTTTTGGCAGCTGCCAGATTCGTGAGTCATTCTTTGCTCAATTAAACTCTGTTAAACTAAAGCAACAACAAAAACAAAACAAAACAAAGCAAGAAATAAAGAGTAGTCCCTACCCCTAGGACTGAGATGGAGCCTCCAAAGAAGAGGTTCTCCCAGGGCTGAGACCCATGCTCCACTGGGGAGGGCTGAGCTGTGGCTGACCGGATGTCAGAAAAGTTGCTGAGATGCTGTGCCATTGGGACTTGATAGCAATCTGCCCTCTGAAAAAAGCTAGTCAGAGGGAGATGTCATGCCTCAGAATTCACTGCACAAGTGGCTTCAAGGAAAACCATGCACAGGGATGTGCCCCTCCAGGGATGCTCTGCTGCAAAGCTGTCTAAGGTGCTCCTGGGGTGCACTGCTAGCCAGTGAGCACTTCTGAGCACTATGCACAGCAGCACCTGGGCATTGAGAAACCCAGCGCTAGAGAAACTGTGCTGCAGGAGCCTGGCAGAGGAACAAATTGGGACCAGGAAGAAAATGACACTTTCTTCCTCTCATTCCTCTCCGATGTCCTCCATGGTAAAGTTTAACCATGTGCCAGATGACAAAGGAAAACTATCTTAAGGGCCCAGCTATATTTCCACAAGGCAGGCAATGAAATATGGATTTGGAGCTGAGGAGACACATTGGTAAGTGGCACATCTCATCACAATTTCCTTAGTTTACAAACTGAGATCAATTATCTCTCCATTGCCTAAGGACATATTCTAGACCGCTACAACACTAACTTTTATGGGGATGAGAGTTTCTTTAAACTATGTAAGTGCAAAAGGAATACCATAATATGGAGGCCAAATATGTCAATCTTATATGTTCTATTTGCACAACTCTTCAACACAGTGGCCTTCAATGCTTAGCCTATTACAATGCTTTTTATCTTCAATATGAATAAATTGAAGTCATAATTACATAGAATTATTATTTTTAATTAAAAAGTCTTATCAGCATTATATCTACTTTAAATTATTTATTATTTCTTTGCGGAGTGAAAAAAAAAAAGAAGCAAAGATGACTCCAAGGAAAACTTGATTCAATATGAGCTAAAAGGGGTAAGACAGGGAAAGCTTAGGTTAAGGGTAGAGGTTCACTTTTGGACATGCTAAGCTCAGCGTATCCACGAAACTCCAAGTGGAGATATCAAAAAAGCAGTTGCATACACGTCTGGATTTCAAGGAAAGGTCCAGTTTGTTCATCACTAAAATATGGTCAAGATTTAAAGCCATGAGACTGAATGAGATTACCAAGGAAATGAGTGTAACTAGAGAAAGAAGAGGACCAGGCACTGAGCCCCAGGACCCTCCAACATTAAAATGAGGGAGATAGAGAGAAATCAGCAAAGAAGGCTAAGGAATGGTCAAAGAAGATGATGAAAACCAGAAGAGAGTTGGTCTTGGAAGTCCAGGAAAGGGAGCATATCAAAAAAGAAAAGAGAATAAAATGAAAGAAAAGAAAAGAAACAAGTGATTTATTGTATCAAATACTGCTGAAAGGACAAATTATACAAGACTGGGGAATCTGACCTTTAGATTTAGCAACTGGAAATCATTCTCCACCAGAGTATTTTTTATTGGAACAAGAGAAACAAACATGATTTGAGTGGGTTTAGGAAAGAAAGGCAGAGGAGGAACTAGAGGTAGTGAGTATATACCATACTTTTGAGGGGGTTTTCTCTAGAGGAGAACAAAGAAATAGAGTGATAAAAAGTGGGGCAAAGAGGGGTTTTATTCAAAATTGTTAAAATATTACCTCATAAGAAAATGAATGGAAATAATCCAGCAGGAAGGAAACTGATGATGCATGGAAGGTGTATTTCTGGGGTAATATCCCTAAGAATATGAGGAACATGAAATCTGATGGACAATGGAAGAGGTTGTCCTTATTAGGAAGGCAGAAACCTCGTCTACAGCAAGAAGGAAAGCAGAATATAAGGGCGTGCATGCAGGTTGGTGCGTAGACGTGGTGTGGGAACTTGTGGTGCTCTTCTGATTACCGCAGTTCACTCAGTGAAATAAAGCNTAGGAAAGAAAGGCAGAGGAGGAACTAGAGGTAGTGAGTATATACCATACTTTTGAGGGGGGTTTCTCTAGAGGAGAACAAAGAAATAGAGTGATAAAAAGAGGGGCAAAGAGGGGTTTTATTCAAAATTGTTAAAATATTACCTCATAAGAAAATGAATGGAAATAATCCAGCAGGAAGGAAACTGATGATGCATGGAAGGTGTATTTCTGGGGTAATATCCCTAAGAATATGAGGAACATGAAATCTGATGGACAATGGAAGAGGTTGTCCTTATTAGGAAGGCAGAAACCTCGTCTACAGCAGGAAGGAAAGCAGAATATAAGGGCGTCCATGCAGGTTGGTGCGTAAACGTGGTGTGGGAACTTGTGGTGCTCTTCTGATTACCGCAGTTCACTCAGTGAAATAAAGCAAATTTATCAGCTGAGAGCAAGGATTAGTAAATAGGTGTTGAAAGTATGAAGAGAAGGGAGAGGACATTAAAAAATCATCTATTATTTTCTGTTTTCTGTGTTTCTTTTATTCTAAGACATCTACCTCCACATCACCTACCCCAATTATCCATGATAAATGGTAGCCTCAATAGAAGAATACGGGGAGGGGTATCATAGTGAGCAGAACCCTGTGAGGCAAAGGACTCTACCCAGTCAATTCCATTATGTTCCATGGGAACACTTGGAATGGGGCCAAAAGTGGGCTCTGTTTCTATCACTTAAACTCTTTGTAGCACCAACTTATCCATCTTCATGTCCAATCCCAGCAGCCCAATAGATGCCAGATAAGTTCTGGGAGTGGGATGTGGGGTGGAGCTTCTTTTCTTACTTGGAATGCCTGCCTGAGAAAAAAATGAACCAAATTGCTCTGGTAGGCATCCAGAGGATTCTGGATATTGAGATGGTGAACGATATGTTCAAAGGTATCTTCCTTTCCTTCAGGCATCTATTAGATAAGCCTACATTAGAATTTCCATGTCCCAGGAAATTCTAAGATATGAGCAAAAGTTGATTTCCTTCCTCTCCCACTCCTTGCATTTGACTATTTATTCTTCATTGTATCCTTTCCCAGATACATAGTCAGACTCTCTTCTACACATACATAAAAAGGCCAAAAAACTTACCTGAAAAGTATTCAATTTTATAAATAAAGAAACTGAGGTTCAGAGATTTTTAAATGACTTCTACAAGTTTACATACCTAATGAGCAAAAGATGGTTTTAATCTGGGTACTTTGACTACAGACCCCATGGCCTTTTCAATAGGTTACATTACAATTACCCATCTTTTTTCTGCTATTTACCTCCCTCCCCCATGCAATTACATCCCTATATTGCCCCAGTAAGATTGTAGAACTCAGCTAACTTAAGCTCATGATATCCAACTTAGAAATTTATCAACTGTGAACATATAGCATGTTGAAGAAAGATTCTAAAGTCTTCAATCAGTGGAAACAAACACTTCATCAGTAAAAATAGCGAAATACACTCACCAACAACGTAGGAGAGTTCCCCTCTCTCTACATCCTCACCAGCATTTGTTATTCTCTGTCTTTTTTTATTATAGCCAGTCTAACTGGGGTGAGATGATATCTCAATGTGGTTTTAATTTGCATTTCCCTGATGATTAGTGATGTTGAGCATTTTTTAAGTATCTGTGGGCCATTTGTATTGCCTTCCTTTGAAAAATGTCTATTCTGCTCCTTTCTCTATTTTTTAATTAGGTTATTTGTTATTTTTACTGTGTAGTCATTTGAGTTCCTTGCATATTCTGTATATTAGTCCCTTGTCAGATGTATAGTTTGCAAATATTTTCTCCCATTCTTTAGGTCATTTCACTCTGTTGATTATTTCTTTTGCTGTGCAGAAGCTTTTTAGTTTGATATAATCCCATTTGTTTATTTTTTCTTTTGTTGCTCGTGCTTTTGGGCTCTTATTCATAAAGTCTTTGCCCAGTCCTACTTCCTGAAGTGTTTCCCTTATATTTTCCATTAGTAGATTTATAGTTTTAGGTCTTATACTTAAGTCCTTAATCCATTTTGAGTTTATTTTGGCATATGGTGAGAGGTGCAGGTCTAGTTTCATTATTCTGCATATGGATGTCCAATTTTCCCAGCACCGTTCCCCGAAGAAGCAGTCATTCCCCGAGAATGTATGTTCTTGTTGTCTTTGTCAAAGGTCAGTCAGCTGTAAGTCTGTGGGTTGATTTCTTGGTTCTCTATTCTGTTCCATTGGCCTAAGTATCTATTTTTATGCCAGTATCATGATGGTTACTATAGCTTTGTAGTATAATTTGTAATCATTATGGAAAACAGTATGAGGTTTCTCAAACAACTGCAGATAGATCTACCATATGATCCCAAAAACTCACTTCTGGGTATATACCCAAAAGAATGGAAATCATCACGTTGAAGAGATACCTGAACTCCCATGTTCATTGCAGCTCTATTTATAATAGTGAAGATATGGAAACAACCTAAATGTTCATCAACAGATGACTGGATAAGGAAAATGTGGTATTATACACTATGGAATACTACTCAGCCATAAAAAAGAGAATGAAATCCTGCCATTCTCAGCAACATGGATGAGCTTGGAGAAAATTATGTTAAGTGAAATAAGCCAAGCACAGAGAGGAAAATACCACATGTCCTCACTCATAAGTAGGAGCTGAGAGAGAAAGAAGGAAGGAAAGAAAGACTACAATGGTGAGTTGGACTTGCAGAGCAAGAGAACAGACCTAGGGTTGCCAGGTGTGGACAGAGGGAAGGGGAGGGAAGTCTAAGAGAGGTTGGGTAGGGGAACATGGGGAATAATTGCAAGTTGTGGTCATGGGCATGCTGATAGTATTGATCTGCTCATCACATCATGGGCACAGGTGGTAACAGTCAGTTTTGTACCCTATGAATATACAAAATCAATTTAAAAATAGAATTTTTTGCTATTTACTAATTGCTTAAGGAAGATTTTAACTTTCCTAAGCTATAGAATGCTGGAGAATCTGTAGACCAATATTCTAGCCAGACAATATCCTGAAAATTGATGAAAATCACCAAGGGCTTCACAGACCAGGAAGACCAAGACAAAGGAGGTCAGGTAAGGAAAAAGATGAAAAGGGAAAATTAAGGGATGGTATGTGGGGAGAAAAATTAACATCTATCCAGCCTTTATTATCTGCTGGGCATTTAACATTCATACATGTTATTTATTTCAACCCTGGCAACCAGAAGGGAGAAGGATCCAAGCCTCCTAAAGGATAATACTGTTCTCAGCTTTACAAAACTTGTAAGTAGAACTTAAACCCAGAACTGCCTGACTCCAAAGCTCATGCTGCTTGTACTAAAATAGGAGGTATAAGAAAGAAAGAAGAAACATAATTCTATTCCCAAGAGTCTTGAAATACTTACCAATAGCAACATGATTACTATAAATTATTTAAGCAAAAAACACAATCAAAGTGGCCTGAAACAGGTTAGACAATATGAAGTCTATGTTACCTCTTCCTGCAATTGCTCTTATTGATTGCTCTGCATTTTCCATTGACAGCTACTTTGCATTGACTCTCAATGATTAGCTACAACATGTGTCTGCACAACAAGATACAAACACATTTATTGAGGCACTTAAACAAAAGAGCAAAGTTTGACTTCCCAAGATGTGCCAACCTAGGCAATTAGCTAACACAAGTTCAGATTCACAAGACCTCTTCTTATCTTGAGAAGCCCTCGAAAGAGCCTGCTATCTTCCTATACATGCTGTTCTTAAATGTGAAGAGTTCCTTATCAAAGCAGGGAAAAAGAATGCGATTTTACCAAAAAGTATAATGCATAGTCCAATGTTTCACCTGTTTTCATCAATTTAGCCATAGAGATGTTAATCGCTCACCCAAGCCTAAATTAAAAAATCCAGGCTCTCAAATAACAGCTGAACACTCAGAGAGCAGGCATTCATTCATTTAAACATTGAATTAATATTTTAATTGAGCAACAGTATTGTCCAGGTGTGCTCCTATATCCTTTAGATACAGAGACAAACAAGCTATAAACATACTTGCTCTCCTAGAAGAAGCTTACATTATAGCAGAGAAAGCTAAAACTAATTATTACACACATAATTATATAACACACATGTAATCAGACGTACAAGTGAAGCAATGAGCTGTGGGTGAGTGTGCACACAAAAGAAGTGACTGACTTCATCTAGAAGGCATAGCAGGCTCCTGGAAGAAGTGGTGCTTTAAATGAATTCTAAAGAATAAGTAGGTGCTGGCCAAGTGAAGAGAAAGGAAGGCCAGAGAGAGCATAGGAAACAGCATAAATAGAAGCATGAAATGCTAAAGTATCAGAAAGAATTCTAGGGAGGCCCATGAAGATAGAGGTAGCAAGAGCTTGAGATGAAGCTAAAGAGGTTGTGCAAGGTCGTGTGGGCCATGAGAAGCATTTTGGATTTTATTTTAAAGGCAATCAGATACCATGAAAGGATTTTAAATGAGAGGAGAGTAGTCATATTTGTTTGTTAAAAAGATTTCCTTGGATGCTGTATGAAGAATAATTGGAGGAAGCAAATAGAAGGATTTTTCAAGATTCAGGAGAGGCACAATTATGGTTTGGACTAGAATATGGCAATGGTGGTGGAGAAGAGTGGATGGATTTGAAAACACAGGATTTAGTGTTTTACTGGATGTGGGGGTCAAGAAGAAAAGGGATTCAAGATTACTTCCAAGTTCCTAACTTGAGAAAATTAAAAAAAAAATTCTGCTATTATGAAAATGGAAATGATTCTATAATGCACACATTTGGAAAGGTAGATCATTGGTTCAAACTCTGGACATAATGAATTTTAGATATTTGTGGGATGGGGGAGCTCCTGAGTAGGCAACTGGGTGAACTGGCTGAAGACGCAAATTGAAGAATAGGTGAAAACCTCCAGATATATTTAGGAACAGAGTCTGGGCTGAAACAAAACTCTCTCTCTCAATTATTAAAGTTGTATTAAATGATGGCAGCATGACAAAGACATGACCAAAGGAGATATCATATGGATCTCCAGTATGACAAATAGTCTCCTCCTATGTGGGCTCTGAGGTTAACTGGCCTAAATACCCTTAGTCCTCTATCACTGATGTGGCTTCCCTGTGTTTCAATCTTACAGGAATAAGATTTGAGACATTAACAAATGAACATAAGATGAGAAAGCAACACTTCCGAGAACTTTGTTGCCTTAAGAAATGATAAAGCCTGAAATTTTAATTATGAAAGGACATAGTGATAGATGAAAATTTCAAAATGTAGATTAAACAGAAACCAGAAGCTAATATCTAGAAAGAGAACATAGTTCATCAAATATAAATTCTTATTATATAGGTTATTTTTAAAAACTGCTGCATGTCACACTTGTGAGTAATCAAAGGCAATAATGCATAGATGAAAGATATTTAATTATTGGACAGTACAAGTAAAAAATATATCAAGATACACTCAAATGTATGGTATAGGTTATTTGTTTAATCAACAAACACTTATTGATGAGTCATCATTTGACAGATTCTGTGTTGGGTTCTGGGGACTTACAGATGAATAAAAGATTCATTTCTTTTATTGTGTAAAGTCATGTTTTAGTGAAGAAAACAAATGTGCATCAGGCAGCTACAAAGCATAAGTGCTAGAGACAAATGTATTTCCATGGAAATTTGTACAGAGGATCAATCAAATTGATTGGGGGTGATGACGTTTGAGTTTGATATTAAAGAATTAATATGTAAAATTGAAAACAGTAGAACGTTCTCCAAGCATAAGTTGTAGCATGGCAAAATAATGAAAGGTTGTGGTGGGCTTAGAGGCTGTTATACAGGTGTAAGGTGGGAATTGCTGGGAGAAGAGTCCGGAGTGGTGGGCTGTGGTTTTGTGTAGTAAGCCCTGGATTTTGTCCTGCAGATAATGGGAGAGTATCTAATCTGTTTCTAAGAGGACAGTGAACCATATTCCAGCATGAGACCTAGGATGAGATGCTGGTTGAGGAGACTGATTACCTAAGCAGTCATAGGGCTAGGGCAAACCATGTTCAAAAGAGAACCCAATTGCTCAACATTAAGAAAGCCAAATCTGTCAAATATGAGGGGTGAGCACTACAGATAAAGTTAAGAGTATAGCAGGACAAGTGGCTGCAGGAATGGGTGGATAACAAAAGCAAAGGTAGAGTAAAATCAAGGGTCCTAAAATGTAGAAGACCGAACATATGTCTAACTGGCTTCTGGGTAGGACACGGATGAGTTGGCATGCTTAAAAGACATGGAGGCGGGGAGCTCTCACATAAGGAAACATCGATAGTTGTTAAGCAAGAGGCTAACATAATCAGATTGATCTTTGGAAAAATTGCAACTGGGGTGTGGTGAAAGATGGAGAGGTCAAGAGGGCATCTTCTGTGAAGTACGAGAGAGAGAGAGAGAGGGCTGATGACGGTCCCATCTAGGGCAAAGCCCATGGATTGAATTCGTCTGATCAGGAAAAGAAATGATAACATAATGCCAGAGTGGTCAGGCAAGACTTCTTCAGGGTCACTTGCAGGACAAGTAGAATTTTGCTTGATAGTGAAGAATGGAGAAGAGACTCCATATTGGAGGGAAGGGCAGCAGACCTTTTTACAGAATAGTAGATTTGGCAGACTCCCGAGCCTGACACCATCTGACATTTTTATATTCATATCTGGTTCCTGGTATAAGTTCTATCTTCTGGAAAGAATTTGTAAGGGGGGCTCAGCAACATATGGGTTACTATCACAAGTCCAGTGGCTTCCTGTGTCAGTCACCTCTAGAAGTTTCAGGACATGCCATGGTTGAAAATCAATATAGTAAGATCTAGTCTTCAGGTTAGAGATTGTATAGGAGTCTACTAAGGAATTTCCAAAGGTCCTCAAAAGTCTGTTGCCACCATATACATAGAATACAAACCCTTCTCAAATGTGGCTGACCCTTTACACAGGATTATGCACCATGACCATGATGTAGGGGGAAAAACTTGAACTTTGAACACATATTTGCTAAATTATTGATGAAAATTACCTTGCAATATGAAAAGGTGGCTGTTTGTCAAAAGAAAAAATGATATGGCCTAAGTATCTGTACATCGAGCTGTAATAGCTTCAACTGAGATATCCTGAAGACTGGTCACTGCTTTTTAAAGATTCTATTGACGTCAGATGGTGTCTAGTGCAACCAGCTATTTTTATATATCAATTGAAAATGCAGTAGCTATCTGTCCTCTGAATTAGATCACAAAATAGCAATGAAATGCATGCCTCAGCCATAAGGTATATGAACAGGCACTTCTGGGTTACATAAGCGAGAATATGAGTTTTTCTCAATCTTCCCTGGAGCAATGGTTGCAGTTGTGAATTGTACAGAACACTGGTACTTTTTCTTGCATTGTTTGTAAGGATAAAAGAAAGGGAATATTTTACTTTGCTGATCTGAGAGTAACCACAAGAAATCTGGGTACAGTACACAGAGTAAGCCAGTAAGAGCAGCAGAATTATCAATGCCAGACAAGGAAAGGAATGAGCATAAGATCATGGATGCCCATCTGTCAATCTTAACGTTGATTCCCCCGATGAAAAGAAAAATAGACGATCAGGTTCTGGGCCAAGAGATCATCTGGGTCCCAGGACTCTGAGGGGCACCTTCTGTGACTTTCAAGGCTATGGTTTCTACAGGATTAGTCTAACTGAATATATTCTGATGCAGATATTACTGAAAATGCCTCCTGATGTTACCAGATAAGAATCCCTGGCCAGAAAACCTTATGTGTAAGCACACAGCAGCATCACAGCAATTACTGGTATCCTAAGCAGAATCCCCAGTGCAGCATTGAATATATTTTCATCAGCCTTCATATTTTGATTAGAAACAAAGCAAACAAATGATTAACAAACATCACATGATACATATTCCAGAAAATTGTCTTAACCATGATGACAAAGGTCATATAGTGGACCCTACATAAAATCAGTGTCTTTTACATATAATTTTGTTTGTTGCACAAGGCAGAAATGCATTATTTCATAAAATTTGGGGGTGAGATGGGGAGGAATAAACATTCAAATTCAAAACCATCAACTTTTTTTGACTCTGTTGTTTTCTCAGATGAGTACATACATTCCAGTAAAACCCTTTGTTTGCTGGGCTGTATTATATGATTGCGTTTTACCAATTCTGAATTTTAAATTGCAGACGATCATATCAGCTCCCAAATGTCAGACATCGTGATGAATTGGTTTTTCAACTTTTCAAGCCATTTGCTTTCCTTGCTTCCAAAATGTCAAATGCAAAAGGCTCCTGATAACAAAGCTCTGCAAAGCACGTCATTTTTTCAGCAGTCATAGTACTTAAGGTTGTTTCATATGTAAAAGCCTATGTTCTTTGCTTGATATTTAATTATCAGATTGGCTTATCTTTAATTTATAAATTAATTAGTAAAATTCAAACCCCCAAATATAACATATTTGAAATAATTGGTTTAGCCACCTCTAAAGTGCTAAAATTTGTTTTTAAAATGTCAATTAAATGTTTAATTAATCTCTTGTTTTTAATTTGTCTTTTCTTTCAGATACACAGACACTTATTTACCCTTTGAGAAAGCAAAGGAAAAGCAGCTAAAAATAAGAATTTCAAGGCTCATGAACTTTTCTACATTAATATCTTAATCTAGCAAAACTGACATAAGAATTGCCACCTTGGATTTTATGAAATACATAATACACATATATATATCACCTATTTAAACAAACACACATTCAAGATTAGAAATTTCTCAGGCTCTCTAAATAATTATGAAATGTTGCCAAAGAGCAGTATTAAAAACTGGACTGTTATTTCTCCTTTTTTCTATTTTAATCCAAGCTCAAATAAAAATATTTACTGTTGAAAAGTGCAGAAATTAAACCATAGATTGTCTGATGGGTTGATTTAGTTATAAATGTATTCATTTGGTCATTCATTCAACACATAATTATAAAGTATCACCCATGTTCTAAGCACTACAGTAGTAGGAAATACAAGGATAAATAAAACACAGTTTCTGGCCTTGAGGAGTTAGAAATTAAGGGATGAACAGGTTATATCATAGCCATAGATAACAAGAATTCAGTAGATCAAAGACTACTTACTTCTTTATGGACATAACTTTGAAATTAAGTTTTTGAAGTTCTGAACATGAATATTACACAATAGCTCTTTAAAAACTTACCTAAACTACAATCTAGCAAAGCTCTAAAGGATAGCCCTCCTTCGCTCAGGCCACATGGCCATTCAGCTTCTACCCTCTTATTAACTTATGCTTCCTCTGTTTTAATGTGTGTTCAATAACATGAGGCAGGGCACAGTACCCTTATATATTCCACAATACAAACAAATACAGATATCAAACAATGACCCTCATCTAAACAGTTGTACGTAGATCCATTTTCAGCACATTATTTTTCTATTTTCTTTTTTGTCTCTCAGGAAAATGAACTAGCATTTTGGCCAATTTTGATGGTTCAAAGCTTGTATCAGGGGAAGCACGTAACTTGAATATCTTAATCGATAAATGAAAACGTCAACAAAAAGACTCAAAAACCCTTTCTCCATGTTCACAAAGGAAGAAAAATAAATACAGTCGTATTACATAGGCATAAAATATCTTCAGAAGAATACACGAGAAACTGGTAATATCAGTTGCCTCGGGGATTGGAATTGAGTGGCTTAGAGGCAATAACTGTAGGAACATTTTCACTGTATATCTCTGTGAGCCTTTCAAACACTGAAACAGACATATATTACCTATTTAAGCACACACACACACACACACACACACACACACACACATGTTCAAGATCAGAAACTTCTCAGGCCCTCTAAACAGTATAGTCACCCTTAATGCCAAGTCCCTCCATTGATCTAGCTCTTTTCTGAACCAGAGGTCCTGAAATTCTCAGTTATTTCTCCTCCCCAGTCAAGCCAGCATGCTCTTTCTCATGCCATTTCCTTTTACTGTCCATCTTTTTCAACATGTAAGATGCCTACGATCTCCAGCTTCCCATTAATTTGTCCCACCCAGACCCGACCTCTCTTTCCTTTACACTCAAGGTAGTTCAAATGATCTGGAAAGTCGCCTTTGTAAGCCAAGTCAGGGGAATGCTATTTTTGAGAACCTGCAGGTGGTATATGAACAGTGACTTCCCCCACCCTTTATTCCTCCCCCTGCCTTCCATGTAGAAATAAATTGCTTTTATAGAATCAATTAAAATTCAAGTGGGTATTTGAAATATGTATGTAACTTTACCGATCCTGATCTAGCTCTCTTCATGCTGACCTATGATCTAAGGTAAGGCCACAGATCTGTGAGCCTCTCCTGTGCAAGGGTGTCTTAAAAATACATATCACCTTGAGGGTGAAGGGGGTCAGCCTCTCTCACCTGTTTCCAGGATTTCAGTAAGGAAGGAGGCTTTCTTCTTCCTGGTTAAGGACTTCTCAAAGCTACATAATTTATTACCCATCCCAGACATCCAGCGAGTTACCTAAAAAAGTTTTTTTTTTCTCCTTCTTACATTAAGAAAAAAGTAGCTACTTTTTTCTGCCTTCAGTTCCTTTTATAGAGAATCTCACTACCTTTACCTGATTGACTCCAGGGACTATTACATTTAAAATGACATTTTAAATGAAACATTAGTCATAAATATCAGGAAAGAGCTGCCTTTCTTTTTAAGTGATACTCTATTTTGAGTGAATGCCAGAGATAGTGAATCTAGAATATGGGATAAAGTCTATTATAATAATCTTCAAAAAATAGAAAACATTGCTGCTTAATAGGATTTATGAATGTATCATCTTTATAGATCTCATTCACGAAGAAAACAAATTAACTTGTTGCTTTCCTTTTAAAGAGCACTAGGAGGTATTTTCTTTTTTTAATCAGAATTTAGTCTGCTTCTAGAAAATTAGGGACAAAGTAACTGTATCATTAAACTGGATCTGGTATATTTAATTTTTAAACCTCTTAAGAGGAGATTCAGTAGGGAGTTTATATACAATGGCTTTAATCACTATTTACACTGTGTTTTGTGTATTTTATATCTTGTCTCTCCAAATATACTACGTGCTCTTTGAGGAAGGGAGTAAATCTTTTTAATTCACAGCATCTGTCTCAGTGTCTAACATATAATAAATCTTAGGGAAATAATTGTTAAATAACTTGAGAAACTACAGAGAGGTAGCAATACATGGCCTGGAGGAGAACCATTAGGCCCATATGAATAAGGCACTTTCAGTTAAGGATTAGAATCATTAAAAGTGAAATCAACTGAGTGTAAAAAATAATTTAAAAAGACTTGCTTTATTTACAGAGGAAAATATCCAATGTACGGACCTTAAAAAATGAAAATAGTCATTTATTAAATATGTGTAATAAATTCTAAGGCAAAGTAAACTACTCAAATCATAATCAATTAAAGCAAGGGATCTAAAGAGGCAGAAGAATAAAAAAGTTAGATGAGAAGGGGAAATAAAGAAGAGCAGGTTAAAGGAGGAAATTAATGAAGGGAGTAACAGGTGGGCTCTGCAGGGCAGAAGGGAAAATAGAAAGGGGTAGAGGCTTCCAAGATGTTGACTAGATGTACATTTTTATTGTTCATTTGGGTTGTGAATATCAGAGTAAATTATCATTGATCAGCTTAGTCAGCTATTTGACGTTTTAAAAGATAGTTATGGGCCGGCCCATGGCTCACTCGGGAGAGTGCGGCGCTGGTAGCTGAGGCCATGGGTTCGGATCCTATATAAGGATGGCCGGTGGGCTCACTGGCTGAGTGTGGTGCGGACGACACCATGCCGAGGGTTGCGATCCCCTTACCGGTCAAAGGAAAAAAAAAAAAAAGATAATTACTACCTTTCCTTCCTGCTGAATGAGTTAGTTGACCACTGCTCAATACTCAACTGCTTGACTTGTCAGTGGTTAGCTGCTGCATTCCACCACCAATTTACAGTAACAGAGAACCAGTAGTCCAGTGTTCCTATGAAATCACCTCAAGAACTGACCTATCCCGAGAACTAGCTGGCCATTACCCCTGACTTAGGCTCATTCTGCAAATTCAGATTCATGTTAAAACTATTATGCACCAGAACAATAGAAAAACTCAACCTTTTCTTCTCAATGGGAAAAGCAGTATCAATTAAGGTTGCTTAGTAACATGACTACCACGTACTTCTTTGAAGGTGTAGTGATTTGTCTTTTACATTCATCATCCCACTTCATCCTCCCAAGGGCTCTCATTTTCACTGCTACGATCCCAAAGTCAGGGCATAGGTCAAAGAGAGCCTGACGTAGGTATGGCATCCATAACATCGGCCCTGTTTGATCATAACTTCTGTCCAGCTGAGTAGGTCAATGCACCCTGAACATGCAAAGGGATAAGAGTCAAAGAGAACTTCATTATGCTATAGTTGAGAGCAGGAAAGTCAGCGAGGCTGTTTGGGGCTGAGAAAGGATTAGCAGGAGTAGAAATTGGAATGAAGCTACCAAGAAAATCTCCCAGACAAGAGATGTTGGTGTTGTGGCTAAGGGACTTTTCATCCCAAACAAGCCTACTGTTTAATTTAAGTTTGTTCATGTGTATGAATGGACTTCTCTACTCTGATGTATTTCTGGAAAGTCTTTGGTCCACACAAAATTACCTTGCATGAGAATTTTCTGGCTTTGTTTTTTTGGTTTGCATCTGTGTGTGTGCGTGCGTGTGTGTGTGTAAAATAAGAAAAATATCCATGTCCCACCTCAGGGATGACACAGTATGGAAGAGGAACAACCTGAGCAAGTGGATCCATAAAAACAGAGCCAAGTGGTGGAAACAGGTGTCAACATCCAGAGGTGAACATGAGAACACAAGTCCGTCTGAAGCATGTGGAAATCTTGGAAAGGGCTTTGGTCTTCCACAGTCCAGGGAATGGGGCTGAGATCAATACTCTTTAGATCTAAGGGGCTCAGGAGAACTCCTAAGGTCTGGATTACATATTTACTCTGACAAAGCACTTTCCTTCCAATTAATTTATCACAGAAACCACAGGCAAAAGTTTTGTGTGTCTATCGCCTGTTAGAAGGCGAAAGGAATATAGGACTATGCATCAATTCAATCTCCTGAATAAGGACTAGATTTATGGGCTGGCTGGTTAGATCATTTGGTTGGAGTGTGGTGTTGGTAAAAAGGGTTTGGATCACCATATTGGTCAGTTGCCAAAAGAAAAACCCTTTGACCCTGGTGATACGAGGTGCTGCTATAACCAACTGCACTAACTGGCCAGCCTGGAATTTCATTTTTTAAAAGTAGGTTGGTCCCTAGAGAAACAAACTAGAGCTAATATGTTAACTATGTAAATATTCCTTGGAGCTTCAGCGTTCACTTTTCTTGGAGAAAGTCACGAGACTTGAGCTATGGTAACATAGATGTACCAATATTTTTAGACACAGAACATTTTCCTCTTGCTTCAGATAACACATTTCCATAAAAGCTATATTTGAATTTTCTGTAAAACAGTCACTGAAGACATTGTCTGTTTTGTTATTCCCTATTTGTGAAAGAGACTGCTAGGTGCCTATCAAACATTTTTAGTGGTTTATGTTTCTACCCAGAAAAAGACTACATTTCCCAGCCAACCCCCTACACCCTTACATAGTGTGGCCATGTAACTAAATTCTAGACAATAAAATAGATGAAGAAGTGTTGCATAAGGCTCCTGGAAAGTTTTCTTAAATGGGAAGGGAGAAATAATTTTTGGAGTTTCTTCCTCTTTGCTGCAGCATGAAACTCAGATGTGACAGCTGGAGTTCCAGCAGCCATCTTAGACTACAAGATACTTTGGGGATGAAGCCACAAATCCTGATGATGATGCATCAGAAAATAGGAACCTGGGTCTTTGATGACACCGTGAAGATTTCTCAAGTAATCTTTTACATGAGAGAGAAATAGCTGCTAATTTGGGATTACCATTTTTATTTGGGATTTTTCTGTTACATGCAGCAAATTTAACATCTGTTTGTCTCCTATATAAGGATATGTATTATAAGTTTCTTGTAGATTTTAGTACCAGGAAAGAGAACCTCTTCCCTAATAGGCCTACTTCATATCTCACTGTCTTTTGTTTTTTTGGCTTTGTCTACTATGAAGACCAGAGTTAAATTTAGTGGTTGGTTGCAGTAATGACTCTTGTGCTAATCTGCAAGTATGATGCTTTCCATCCCTTACCTCTATCTCCAGCCTGACCCATTCACACATCTTCTGATAGTTTACTTCCATTTGATAATCCAGTTGCATTTTTATAAGTTTTGGAAGCATGTTTTTAAAAAGTACAATCACAGGATTCTGTATGATCTACTGGTTAAGTGACCTACTGCATTTCAGAAAGGAAAAATACAGGAAAAACGAACTGTGACTTCAATCACCGATATTTAAATCCTAGAATGATTTCATCTCCCTTGGCTGAATGATGTTTCCTTTCTGCCCACCAAACTAAACAAAGCCCAACAAGACTTACACATATTTACAAAAAAATTCCGATTATAAATAAATAAGTATAGCTCTTCTGCTGTTGCTTCCTTTGTATACACAGAACTCAGGAACCCAAGACATGGCTTTTTACAGGTACTAAATTGATTGGTGTTGGATAATAAATTTCCATCATAACAAGCAGGAAGTGGCAGAGCTGGGATCCAAAGCCAGTCTATGTACATCCAAAGCCTCTGTTCCCTGTCCAGCACCGACTCTTCCATGCAGAAAATAATTATTCATAAAGCATAATTTCAAACAAAAACAAAAACAAACTAAAAAGGTAATCTGCTAACAGCCACCATCTCCTTCTTTCCTCAAAATTTTTTTCTTTAATTTTGAAAGATAGATAACAGAAATAAGCCTATGCATATTCCACAGTTGCCCCTCTGCATCTGGTCTGAGATCCTGGCATCTCGAAACCACTGACCTCACATCCACACAAACCACCTCTTCCCTCTTCTCTTCCAGCTTCCTCCACGATAGCAGGAAACATCTCAGATCCGCAGGAACTTGCTACAGGTAGAAATACATAGGACTGAAGTGTGGGGCAATTTTCATCACATTATACAAATAAATGCAGAAAATAGAAACCTCATTTTTTCTAGAACATAGGTACAACTCTGATCCCTTTTGTGGGTGGGTAAAGTTGTGCTCACAACAGATGATTTTGGTAAATCTGCTGTCAATAGGAGGATAAAGTTATATTACCTTTTGGCAATATTCTACTTAAACAAGAACATTTTATTAAGCAGATTATTCAGAAAACATAACTCCATAGAGCAATGTATGGGTATTTTTCACTAAGAAATATACCTGAAATAACTTTTTAAAAGCCTAGAATGTAAAAAGGTCATGCTAATTAAAATGTCAAAGGAGATTCAGTAGGCTGGCGTGAATGGCCATCTTCCACAAGACCTGGTCTCATCACTCAGCACTTAGGGCTTAAACACTGACTCCCTTTACATAGCAAAAATAAGGCATGAGTGTTTGTTAATCAGTTATTCTAATTAAGAAAACCTAATCTAATTATTCTAATTAGTTCCTATATGGACTGCCAATTTCCAAAGAATTTCAATGTAATAAAATATATTAAACAACAAAAAAACTCACTGTATGTATATTTTTTCAAAATCCAGAAAGTATTTCAAAATTGCAGGTGGAACATTTTGCACAACCCTGGAACATAGTAAGTTCTCAATTTATGTGGAATCACTTTATATATATATATATATATTTTTTTTTTTTTTTGACCAGTAAGGGGATCGCAACCCTCG
>NW_007728491.1:169349-170370 GCF_000696425.1 Galeopterus variegatus
AAAAAAAAAAATGTTATAATATGAAAGAGCCAGGCTGAGGAATAATTGACTAAGGCATGACTAGGTAGATCTATTTTTAAGGAACTTCCTTCAATAACAATTTACAAATAATAAACTATTAGGACTTCCAAGATACTGAGCTGGAAGCTCTGGGAGTAGTAAAACATGACATCTGGATTCTACCCTAAAAAATCTTGAGCAATAAACTACTTATAAAAAAACAGTAAATTAACAATATAATGCAAAAAATAAAAGCAAAATCACAGGAACAGCCACAAATCTCTTTATAGGTCAGAGGCAGAAGAGGTTTCTTCTCAAAGCAAAGCCCACAGGTCACTTAGAAGGGTTAAATCATTCTACCTCACTGAAGCTAAAGTGTCTAGAAGTCAATCTGTCCTCCGCCTCAGGTTCCAGGTCCTACTCCATCCTCAAACCCCACCTCACTCCCTTGCTCCTCTTACTGAACAAAACATACTAAATCTCCCAAGTTGACCATCCAGAACTCAGTGGATATCAGTAAGCCAAGACATATCTGAGACTAAATTTGCAGGCTAGTAGAGAGACTTGTGTGGCAGAATCAGGGATGGAGATTAACACACAGGAAGTTTATTAGGGAGTATTCCTAGGATCAACACCTGTGGGGAGGAAGAAGAAAGCAATGTTAGACAGAGGGAGAATGTGGGCTTTTGTGTGTTTCAATCTCGGCCTTAGCCAACCCCACAGGAAGCTCCAAATTTAGCTGGGAGTCCTAAGGAGTTATCCCAAGTTGGGTCAAGGGGCCCAGGTTGTTACTTCTCAAGTCAACAAGTCAGTGGAGCAAGCTTCCCTGAGAAAAGCGTGTGACCATAGATGAGGTTGGCTTTCTTCAGCTGAGCAATCCTGAAAGAAGGTGGACAGCAAGAATCAATCTTTCAGTGCTGGAGGAGAATCAGAGTGACAATGACCAGCAGTCCCACAGTTTACATATTTTTTCCACTTAAGTTTTCCAAAGTCAGCTGGTATTTTTAGAATTGATCTTACT
>NW_007728491.1:171936-174068 GCF_000696425.1 Galeopterus variegatus
TGTATAAACAATGACTTTGGCAGCAGTGTGGAGAATAGACTGTAGAGGGAAGATGGGAGGGAAGAGAAAGACTGTGGGCAGAATCCAGGAAGGAGCAAAGGGATGATTATTGAGAAATGGACACGGAGAGAAATCGTTAGATTTAAGAGATATTTAGCGACTAGAATCATCGGGGCTTGATGATTGATTGGATGACAAGGGCAAAGGTAGGAGGAGTCAGGGAGCACTGCTGGGTCTCCGATTTGGGAAGTTTGGTGAGGATCAGTGCATTCACTGTGTCAGGGAAGTCTGGAAGGAGAGAAGATTCAGGGTGGAGCTAAAGAGTTTACTTTTGCACATTGAGGTTGACATACATTTGAGACATTGAAGGGGTAGAGTTTCAGTAGCAATTAGACTTTGCTTTGGGGGCTTTCTGGGCTAGAGACGTGCATTAACGCCATGTGAAAGAATAAGATTGCCCAGGGAATGTTTGAAAACCAAAAAGAGTAGGAAACTCAGGATAGAGCCATNATAAGATTGCCCAGGGAATGTTTGAAAACCAAAAAGAGTAGGAAACTCAGGATAGAGCCATGAGGAAAATCAATGTTTTAGGGTTGGGTAGAGAACAAAAATTCACAGATACATCTAATAAAGAGCGTGAAAAGAGATAGGAAGAAAACATGGAGAATTTGTTTGGCTGAAATTGTTAGCAGAGCACCAACCTGCCTGTTTTTCCCAGCTTCCCAGGTAGTTAGGTGTTGCTAGAGTTTGTGAGCTCTGACTAATGGAATGGGAGCATCAGTGATAAAGGCCACCTTCAAAGGTAATGCATAAAAACCTCCCACAAGAATTTTTCTTTTCTCCATCTAGTAGCTCTGTGTTGATGCCCAGAGGAAGCCAGAACCCTTCCTCATCCCCAGAAAGCACTATTGGACTTTCATGAGTGAGTAATAAACTTTTCTTTTGTTAAGTCACCAAAATTTGGGNAGCAAAGAGCAGTCCTAATCTTCCTACTGGAGGAGATGATTGGAGTTGCTATGTCAAGATGACACTCATCAATTGGACTTCTGGAAAATTGTTTCATAGAGAATTTACCTGGGACACAAAAGAAACCATTTGTATCACAGAGCAAGCAGAAATATAACAGCAGTTGGCTGAGTTTCTCACTTAATAACTTTTGTTGATTCACCAACAAATTTATAGAGAGAGCAATGAACACAACTGATACAGCTCGTTTTCATGGAGACTACAGAATAATGGAGTAAGGAAACATTTTAAACAAAAAAAAATACAATAAAGTGCAAAGTGTCACAAAAGCATGAAGCAGGGCTTCTAATTTAAACTAAGGGATTCTTACAGTTTTCCCAAAAAAGTGACATTTAACCTGAGACCTGAGAAATGAGTGGGATTTATACTTTCGAAAAGGCCAGAGAAAAAGAATATAACTAAAGAGAATGGTATGTGCAGAGGTCTAGAGAAAAAAAAGAGATAATGGGGTACTTGAGAAAATAATCAAACGATCGTTTTATGTTCAAGAAATAGTAAGAAGGAAGGAGTGGAAGGTCAAGAAGTGAGGTGGAGGAACGAAATCATGAAGGACACTGTAAACCAAGTTAAAGAACCTGGACTTTATTGTGATGACATAGGAAAGTCATAGCAAGATTTAAAACAGAGAAAAGGTAGTACTATAATTTAATTGTATAAACAATGACTTTGGCAGCAGTGTGGAGAATAGACTGTAGAGGGAAGATGGGAGGGNCTTACTATATATACATACTCAATATATTGATGTCTCTTGATTAGTATTATAATTACAAATTTTAAGTAATAAACGTACCATAACTTTGTAGATGATAAAACTTGAAAGCATATCCTCTTTTTTTCAAACAGGATAGATCTCTCTTCTTTCTTGCCTGGCTGTTGTCAAGTAATTGACAGTTCACAAAAGGCTAACAGGGGTATAAACAATGCACAGATGTCTCCCTAATTTTCATTACTGTGTTCCTCTGGGAGGTGTTATGGAAATTACTCCTTGGCTTTGCTGGAGTTTGAGGAGGAGGTTGATGATAATGGAAACATACTCGTGTGCACAAGCAAAGAGCAGTCCTAATCTTCCTACTGGAGGAGATGATTGGAGTTGCTATGTCAAGATG
>NW_007728491.1:174782-185701 GCF_000696425.1 Galeopterus variegatus
ACTATTGGACTTTCATGAGTGAGTAATAAACTTTTCTTTTGTTAAGTCACCAAAATTTGGGCTTATGTAATGCAGCAGAAGCATTACCTTCACTTATACAGTGTGGTATCACAGAAGCCAAAAGAAGAAATTATTCCCAAAAGGAGGCAGTGTTCACCAATGTCAAGAAAACTGAGAAGTCAAGCAGGACTCTGAAAAGGGTCTCTTAGGTATAGCAACACTTAAGTCCTGAGTAGCCTGCATGTATTAATATTTAATTCAGAAGTTTCCTTTTCTGCAACTGAAGATTTTGGGATAAACCTAAACCTATTTGTGATCTTGATAGAGGAGGCTGTTTTATGGCCATGTCTGCACTCATAAATCAGTGCAACTATCTTGACAGACTTTGTGTATTGGTTGTTTTAAATGTCATTTTTCAGTTAAACAAGACTTCCGGGACTGGTTTCACAAATGGATTTTGATTTATTGACTTGGTCCTCAGTCTTCAATGGAACAAGTAGATTATTCGACTCTCTTGACTCAAATTGGATGAAGAAACAAAACCTATCCTATCTGTCAGAGAAAAACCTGGGATCTATAGTAGTCAATCAATCAATGGCTGTTTTGCTTGGCAGCAACAACTACACCGATGGTGAATTTTCTGAATTTTTCTAAATCAGTGACTTAAACCTAAATAAGAGGCTTAAGCCATAAGAACCTGGTTAAAAATGTAGAAGCCTAGATCCTTACATCCAAATATTTTAATTTAGTATAGGTCTGGGGCCCCAGAATTCATGTTTTTAACAAGCACTTCAGGTAATTCTGATAGATATGGCCCTTAGCCCATATTTTGCTTAACACCAATCTGCATCTACTGGAATGCTTTAAAATCTAAATTTGTTCTCAAAACAGGAGCTGTAACTAACCCTCAGGCACTTGGCACCGAAAAAAAATTTTTTTAAATCAGAAAAGTATTATTTTTACAAAAGAATGGAAGGAAGAATTATAAAAGGCAATGTTACATTTTTTCCTTATAAATTTACAAGTATTATTTTCCAATTTTTCATACATTCTCTCTTCACTACAAAATTTCAAGTAAAATGGTAATTTAATAATGAAATTTTCTCTTCCAGAGCCCCAGAATATAATCAATGGGTAATGTGGCAAGCTCTTGTAGTATTTTGTCACATTATGAACTCATTATGGAAACAAGAATGGTTTTCACTAATCTTCAGTTTCACAGAAAGGCAGCTGACGATAATATCACCTAGTACATTCTGCTGGTGCCTGAAGCCTGTGCCATAGAGAGCTCACACTCAGTGCCTGATTACCATTAAAATTTCATTTACTCCCAATTAAATCAATTTCTGTATTACTGGTCAGTTATACAGACCAGTAATTTCATATATAGAAATTACTGAGTCTTCTAGAAGCTTCTATACAAGGTTTATGGAGTCTCCCTATTCCAAGCCTTGCCTGACTTTGTGCTGAACTAATCACAGTAATTAATCTAACTTGGGGGAAATGAAGGAAGGAAGGAAGGAAGGAAGGAAGGAAGGAAGGAAGGAAGGAAGGAAGGAAGGAAGGAAGGAAGGAAGGAAGACAGGCAGTTGCAGTTTATCAACTCCAAGTACAAGAATACCAGTTTTAGTGATATAAGCCTGTGCAACTACTATAGTCCACCATACACAGCTTTGCTCCATATGCCACATCTATTGACAACTTGATTAAAAGCTTGAAAAGAGTAGCATGTGCCTCACTGAGTTAAAAAGGAAATTGGTCATGCATTTAACATGTGAGGCAAAGCTTGAAAAGCAGTTGTAATCAAGTAAGGTCCTATGCTACCTTCTACATGATAGCTTCAGTCTAATGGAAAGTCACCTTTTAAAATAGCCCTTCCACGGGTATAACTTAAAGCATAGCACTTCCTCCTGTCACCCCATCCAGATTCATATCCCCTTAAAACACTCGTTCTTCTGCTGTTCATTTATTCTCTCCAGTCCTCCATTCCTTCATTTGTAAAAAGGAAATAACAATAGACCCAACCTCATCAACCTGTTCTGAGAATTAAATGAGTTGATGTATGTAAAAGGTTTAAAAAGAAGGCATTTAGTAAGTACTATAAATATGTTTAAGAAAAATACTAGGCATAGGTATTTCTGCTATAACATTATATGTATTCCTTCTCATAATTTGTAAAATCATATACTAAACATTACAGGGCTCATGGACAAAACAGGGTTAAGAACAGTTTTCTCAAAACATATGCCACTTTTCAACCAGGGCCCTGACAAAAGCAATAACAATTTCCTAAAGCTAGTACTGGCAGATTTAAAGCTCTTCTAACCTTTGCCCCTAGAATGTGTCAGTTTACACTTTGATATCTCAAACCCTGGAACTACAGCTTTCTCTTTGGAGATGCGGGTCTTTAAAAACAGTCTTTTTAATACAGACCAGTTATATCCAAAATAATGTGATTCAGGAGTTTATTCTTCTGCTGTTGTTTTAACATGAGAGTATGTCTTTCCAGGTTCTAACCTATGCTTAGGTTTCCCCAGGTAGTTTAGCACCATGGACAGTACAGTGGGTCTTAAGGACATTAACCAGCTGCTTTCTTGAACTAAACAGAAGACATTTGGAGACCTTTCAGCTTAAAAAAAAAAAAAAAAGAGTTTAACAATAGAAGCTAGTAACATTCAGTAAGACAAGCAAGGTGCCATTCTATAATGCAATTAAGTCAATCCACTAACAAAAGCTTGATTTTTGCAAACATTCTCTTCTTACAGCAATTTCCCAGTATCTTTACATATCAATCAGTAACCTGTCTGTCTTGAGCCAGTGACCTTTCTGTGTTACAATTCTTTACCTTATAACAGAGACTATATAGCCTGGGGAAAATTTTCTGTCCTTTGCAAGGTCAATATTTGAAACTGCAAGGTTTTGGAAAACCAGGCCATGTGAAGTACATTTGTTTTATGCATACTTCACAGAAATCTGCAATATTTAACTGTGGAAAATCTTACCTTTGATTGCTTCAAACCATGAACCCACTGGGAAAAATCATGTTTGATTCGATCTATCTTCTTTGTTATGCTGACATCGTTCCCTTAATTACTAACTACATGTGAGTCAATTTGCATTAAAAAATACATGTGGTAGAAGAAAAGACTATAGATGTAATTTTTTAAAAATCCAGAGGATTCTAAAATTGTGCTATGATAAACAGTGCTTTATGGGTTCAAACTACCCAAAATAGTCTTCTCAGAAGTGAGTTGAGCCCAGTTAAGGGCTAATGAACTGATCTTGTTAGTGTGGAATAGTGTGTGCGCTGGCGCACCCTGGTGGTAAGCAAAGAGAGTTGGACTGGATGTATTTGGCTGACACCCTAACCAGGGAAAGCAGCTCTATTAAGTGCCTTTATATCTCACTGGTAACAAACACACACCTAAAACTCAACTCCGAACTCCTCAGAGGACACTCTTTTATTACTGTTGTTGTTTTCCTTCCTTTGGCTATTGCTCATCGCCTGCTTTTCTCTTTCCTCATGTCTTCTTCTAAACTGCAGTAGAAAATAAGTAAACATTTCTGCTGTTGTTCTAAAGGCAAAAACTGTTTTTCTAAAAGATTTTAGGCCTTGGACCCTTTGAGGGGAACTAAGGGGTATGACAACAAGCAGCAGTTCTCAAACAGCTTGTGGACTCCCTTAAAGGCAACTCATGCTCCTACATCTACATGTCACACCCAGTCTTCCTGCTCTTCAATATTGCCAGATGAAAGGCATACCAGGGACTGCTGCGGGCAAGGCATCAACTGCTGTGCCAACGAAAAGAAATAGTCTCATTATGCTTTAGGCATTTGTTTGGCTAGATGTGTGAGCACAACCTCAGGAACAGCACTGCATCCCAAGGGTAGAAAAATCACAATGTAAAACCTAGCTTACTTTGCTCCGTCTTTGCACAGTCCCATGCTACACCAGGTTCTTTGGTCTTGTATCCAATCTTTTGATATATGAACAATAGGAAAACTAAAGTGAGGATTTGCTGAGCTATTACTAGATGAAGTCAATGGAATGTTACCAGCATTATTTGTGATCATTAATAAGAGAGAAAACAACAAACATCAGAAGAATGGAGAGCTCAACTCATCCCAGAAATTAGGAGAAATTGAATAAAGGAAAGGGAAGACCATCCCACCATACCACACTTAGAGAGAGGTGGCCTGTTTGAACATGTTTGAAGTTCCTCATCCTCGCAGCCACTTCCCATGGCCTCAGTAACAATTATGTCATTCACCTGACTTCATAGCCACTCTGTGTAGACTCAGAACTCCTAATAATAGTGTCTCAACTCTGGCCACAAATCTCCTGAGAAGCACTCTTTCTAAAGTCAGTAATGATCATCAGATCCAACAGACAAATCCAAGTCCCCATCTGCTGATGTCTCTATTACATTTGGCTGATTGTCTAATTCCACACCCTCCTACAAGAAATGTTATTCTTCCCATGGCTTTTTTAATGTATCTCTGTCTACTTCTCTCTCTCATTTTAACTCCGATTGCATGGTCCTTCATTTCCACCCCTCTCAGCATGTCAGCTCCATCTTCCTACCCACAGACTCTGTAAAGCCTGTCTCATTTCTGCTGCCCTGTGTCATTAGCTTGCTTGTAGCTCTGGCTTGTCATGAAGCCAGATGATTGCATGGTCCTTCATTTCCACCCTTCTCAGCATGTCAGCTCCATCTTCCTACCCACAGACTCTGTAAAGCCTCTCATTTCTGCTGCCCTGTGTCATTAGCTTGCTTGTAGCTCTGGCTTGTCATGAAGCCAGAACTTACCTTGTGTCTACATGACCATTTGATCCTGCGTACACTACTATACAGCCAGGCATAGTCACTGACCATATCTTTCAAGGCAAATGTTTGAGATAGAGACTCTACTTGGTGACAATCAAGCCAAAAGATGCACTGGTCGTGGGCCAGGGATTGTGGGTGGCAGTGAGCATGCTACCCACTCAGTAGGCACTGCAGGGAGCATAGGGCAAAGGTTAATTGACTGTCAGTTCAGGGCATGAGAGTTCTTCACTCTGTGCTCCCAACCCATCTCCACCATAATCCATTACTTATCTCTCATTATCCCTTTGCCTTTCCCTTCAACCCTTTTCTATATCCACAATGGAAGTTTTACTATTTTTGCTTTTTCATGCTTCTGCAGATGTCATTCTCTCTGCCTGAAATGACCTCTGTCATTTCCTTGTCTGCAAAATTTATCTTTTAAGATCCAATCTCACCTTCTCTGGGATAACTATCTCTGCTTTTGTAGAAACTGTTCCTTCTCTCTAAGTTCCTATTCACCTTCATACTTACTTGCATTTTAGTACTTATTGTACCCTGTGGACCCTGTTTGTCAATATATTTGTCTTCTCTCAGGGAATGCATGTTCCTAGAGGAGCATGTTTACCTCTTAGTCATCAAAGCCCCTTTGCCAATGCCTGGGACTACCTTGAGAATGCAGTGAGGATTCAATCAATAAAAGTTTTCCATAAGAATCCATACATAAGTGAATGAGGAGTTTGAAGTGAAAATGAAAATAGTAAATTGGGAATTAGGAAAAGGACAAGAAAGACAATGACAGGACTCAGTCTGCATATGACAGTCACTCTCTCAGGATTCTTTCTACCAAACACACCGGTGCCAGGCAAATTTTTACTGCTTTAGTTGACTGGGCTACACTTACGGGAAAAGAAATTGATGACAGTAGCTTACCTACCCCAAATCACATGAAAATGAACTTCTTTTCTATAAAATAAAGGAGTTAGCAGTAGCTTTTCTTAATGTTGGTATCCCAGGCAAAGTCTCAACACAGAAAAGCTTGAAATTTGTCAACACTATTAAATCTCTATAACTTATATTCATCAGAGTTAAGAGTAGAAGGTCAGAAAAGATGTTGTTTACGAAAAATGTAAAATTATATACTTTTCAAATAAGGAAGTGTTTCAGTTATTTATCACTACGTAATAAACTATCCCAAAATGTATTCATCAGAGTTAAGAGTAGAAGGTCAGAAAAGATTTTGTTTACGAAAAATGTAAAATTACATACTTTTCAAATAAGGAAGTGTTTCAGTTATTTATCACTACGTAATAAACTATCCCAAAATGAAGTGGCCTAAAATAGCAACCTTTTATTATATCTCAAGATTTTATCTGCCACAAATTCAAGCACAGTTCAACTGTGTGATTCTTCTACTCCATGTGGCATCTACGGTGGTCTCTTTGTGATGTCTGGCTACACAAAGAGCTGCTTGGAAGGATTCAAGACAGCTTTCTTCACATGCTTGGGGCCTGGGTGGGGATGGCTGGGCTCCTGTCAAGACCAAGGCAAAAGCTGCTCTACTCCTAACGATTAGGACCAGAAGTGATGCAGTGTCACTCTTGCTGTCCCCTGTTGGTCAAAGCAGTGACAGGCTGAGCTAGATTTAAGGGTGTGGAGGAAAAGACTTCATCTTCAGATAGCGTAGTGGCATATGATACAGCAGACAAATAAAGGCAGCCATCTGGGGGACAGCCACCAGAGAAAATAATTTTATTACTTTTAGGAAGATAGAGGAATTTGATTCAGGTTTAAATCAATCAATGAATAGTTATTGGGTGTTTATGTATGCCTTCCTCTTTGCTCAGTTCTATTTGGTCTGCTGTTAAGTCCTTAGAAGACCTGTTTTCATGAATAGATGCCATGGCTGATGATACTTTTTGAAAAAACGAGCTCAATTTGGCCTTAAGAAAGAACTAGCCCTCCCTGGGTTGGGTCTCAGCAGAAGAAGATCCTCCACTCTAGCTACCTGTGTGACTGAGCAGTTTAGCAGGCCTTTTCAGGTTTCTGGTTTTTTATCTGCAAAATTTATTGAACTCATCTTTATTTAATATCTACTCTATGTCTGTACTGGCCTATGCACTGATGATACAAAGAAATGCAAGGCTGTTTATTCCCTCAATGAACTCTTGAGGAAAGGGACATATTCACAAAATAATCATGATGCACAGTGATGTGACAGTTGAACACTGATTGCTAAGGTCTCTTTCATGTCTAAAGTTATATGACTCTCTAAGTTCTAATTAACATAAATAATTTATATGTAAAGGTGTGTCTTTGAAGAACTTACTCCAGAATTTAAAATATGCATCTGGACAATTCGTTTACATTATTAATTTGTAATTAACTTCCTTTTAATCTGTTCTTACTGAGTCAGAAAACTCTAAAACTGAAAGTGGCTAGGAAGGCATCCACTTCAATACCTGCTTTGATAGACAGGGAAACTGGGATAGCGAGGATAAGGGACTTGCTTATATCACACAGCTCATTATGGCAAAGCTGGCCAGACCAGCATGTTTGGCATTTCACAAACGTGCTTGCCTGTAAAGACATTTTGGTCCAGCAACACTTTCCCACTAAGGTGCTAGAATCCAGAGCCCTGTAAATTTTATTACATTCTGTTTACCTTCTCCATAATTCTTGTGTTGTTTTGATGAAGATAACTTTAATCCCTCTACTTCCCAACTTTTGGAAACTATGTTGTGATATGTTGAAACGTACTACTTTGACCACAGAGAAGGTCTCTAATTATGTACACACTAAGAAATACCACCACGAATTCTATTTCTATTTCCTCTGTAATTCCTAACTGGAGATTAGCTTAAGAAATACAGTTGTTCAGAAGTATGAAAATTTCTCCATGAAACCACAGTATTATCCTTAGTTTTTATTACCCATAATCAACAGGACATGTACTAAAGACAAGGCTTGTATATACCTTTCTTTTCTTTCTTTGATGTGTCCGAAAGAAGCATAGATTGCCAGAATGTTGGCACTGAAAGGGATCTTAGAATAGTTCTAAGTCCATCTCCATGTTTTTCAGATGTGGAAGCTGAAGCCAAGGCATTAGCAATCTTTTCTAAGGTCCCAAAGACAGCTACCACAGCTTAAATCGGAGTCCAACTTTTTGATATCCAGGTAGTGACCATGTCTAAATGAAAGAACTTTGCTAGAGCATCTTAAGAAAATTGTGTTCTCATTTTGAATAAATGCAAGAATGCAATTAAAGTTATTCTCCTCCAAAGAGAAGATGTGCTAGCATTTGCTATACATCAGAGAAAAGCTTTCAAAATCTGTTCTGCCCTCTCATTTACAGAGACATTGTCTTCTCAAGTGATTCAATTGGTCTATATGGAAATGCCCTGGATAATATGTAAACATCCAATTTGTCCTAAGGAAAGTAAGACAGAGGGAATGCAACTTTCATGTTTGACTCAATGATTTATTACAGATATCAAAATGGTTTGCTCTGAAATTTTCTTGTGTCATTCTTTTCTGCTCACAGATGGTTTCTTCAAATTTTTTTCCAAATTAAGGAATTATTGATATTATGTTTTAAGTATAAATATTTGTGCAAACCAGATTTTCCTTTAACTTCAGCCAAGATTAAAGTGGACATACTATAAACTAGAGCAGAAACTAGGGGGAGATAGCCACTCCTTGCAGGGGCTGTGAGAACATTTGTGCTCATGGTGGTTATCAGTCTTCTTGCTATTTTTCTTCATTTGGCCCCAAGAGACCATTAAGTATTTCTGTCTAGGTCTTCTCTTATTCACTTTTCTTTCTAAACATCTACTCCTTATCTCACTGTGGTCTTTCTCGTATTTTTTTTCTTGCAGGTATCAGTACAAATCTATCCAAAGACAAAACAATATAAGCATTTACATCATATAAGCAAATCATATGAGAGAAAGGGTGACTATTTTACTTTTATTCTCTATGTAGTGATGTTACGTAGACGTGGACTGACCCCACCTGTACTTTGAGTTGAATAGAAAGGTTTTGGTTTTCTAAAAATAGGCTCCCAGTGAATAGAGCTGATCTCTTTTGACTTAATTATGAAGAAAACACCTACACCTTAAAAAAAAAAATCCTGATTCTGACTCCCAGACAAAAATGCTGTTGAATTAAATCTGACCACTGGGGCACGAACCTCAGAAGCTATCACTCATTCTTCTCAATGAGATCTGCTGATATTTTCCTCTGTTAATAGTGTAGCCTCAAGTCTCATCTTTAAGACAGCTTTTAAAAAATTAGAGAGTGAAAGCACAAAGCTAGTCTCAAGAA
This sequence comes from Galeopterus variegatus, assembly GCF_000696425.1. NCBI lineage: Eukaryota > Metazoa > Chordata > Mammalia > Dermoptera > Cynocephalidae > Galeopterus > Galeopterus variegatus. The sequence goes on from NW_007728491.1 coordinate 183,914, forward strand.
CATAGGCACACAGAGGCCAGACCCATCCCTTTTGCAGGTTGAGAAATCTCTATTTGGTTGTGGCAGCAGCCCCAGTGAGAAGAAAGCCATTGATTAAATAAACAAAACATTGCCATTTGATCAGGGGAAGAAATATAGGTGGCAGCACATAAGCCAACTCCTAGCCCTTTCTAGGACAGAATTATACAAGTTCTAAAGAGCTGGTTTGGTTCAACCTACTATTTCCAAAGAACTTCAGAGTATACGCTCCTGGGTCGTTAAGTTCATCCTGCATTTTGGGTTTACCTTAGAGCCTAGAGTTTACTGTAACATCTTGGTTGCATCCTATTCATCCTATTTTTCCAGTACTGTAACATCTTGGTTGCATCCTATTTTTCCAGAGTAGCATGAAGACATACTGAAAGACGGAACTACTCCAATGTCTAGGTTTTTGAGGATACCTAACCTAACCTAAAAATTCTCTTGGCTCTTTGCTTAGATGACTTTTCTTGCCAGCTTTCACACCTCCCTGGTGCCTGATGACCAGCCCAGGGAAGTTGGGATCAACTCACTTTAGGTCCTGTGTTCTCTCCACTGTACTTTTCATGGTGGAGACAGATGATGTGAACAGCCCTGATTGCTGTTCTTTCTTGATTATCTGGTCCCTAGCACAGCTGTGGTACCTCACTGGACTCTGGCCTAATGGCTTTTATGGAGTCAGATAATTATTCATGGGACTTATCTTCACTGAACACATGCCGGGGAGAAAAATAATAGCAGGATACAGGAAACAATATCTGCCTCAGATTCAAAATTGGATTCCAACTATTTTATCCTGGTTCATGTTATGAAAGGGAAATGAATAGTCTGCTTTTTGTTGCTAAACATGCTTTTCCTGAGCCCTACCTCATAACTTCACAATCATACCTCAGAAAAAGCAGGTGTTTCATGCTGTTTTCCAGTGATGGGAGGGATAATAGAACCATCTATACTGCCTCTGTTGGGTCTTGTTGAGACTGATGGCACGCATTTGTGCCATGATATTAAGGGAGGGGAGTCCAGTCTGTATTTGAGCTTATGTGCTCTGGCTCCAGAGGAGATCTGTGAAAACGTTAAGAATGTTACCTGGAAGGTATTTGTCCTCAATGAGCACTTTAACAGGTATGGTTAACATTAGGTGGCCTGAATCCAAAGCCATACAGAGAGGCAAGATTTTATGACAGAGGAGAAAACAAAGACAGATTTCTTAGTAATTAGATCTTTGTAGGTTGTAAAAAAAAACAAAAGGACATTATTCACCCAGGAGCTGTCACGCAGGCTCTGAGTGTCTAGGCAATGTTTAGAGAGAAACAATTCAGAAGTCCAGGAGGAGGGGACCATAGGCAAGGTTAGGAGGAATGAAGGTGATGTGTGAGAAGACACGGCCACTGACAAATCTTGGCAGAAGCTCACCCTTGATTTGAATTTGAACTTTGATGAAATCAGATGACCTTAAATGAGTAAACATTGTGCAGATAAGTTCCTTGAAATTTATAAATAGATTTTTTTAAAAAGTCAAAAAATCTTAAAGGCAGCAAGTATCTTGCAGCCAATTTATCTGAAGTTTTGATCCATCCTTCTCATGTGGAACGGTGGATTACAGGCCTATGAATTATCAGCACATGCTCACCTGTTCTATTGGTCACTGTGAGAATTGTCAGTACTTCCTGTGGTAAATGTTGGGGTAGCCACCTCCATGAAATAGACTACCGCTCCATGGTTTATTTTCCATTTTGGTCACTTTTCACCCTTGTTACTGACTTCATGCTT
>NW_007728491.1:186516-201937 GCF_000696425.1 Galeopterus variegatus
CCGCTCCATGGTTTATTTTCCATTTTGGTCACTTTTCACCCTTGTTACTGACTTCATGCTTTAATCCAATCCCAATTACAAAAGCAAAGACAAAAAACCACCAAGTTATATAGTCCAGCATTTCATATTGCAATAACTTTCTTCTGTAGCTTGGCAACCAAGAAAAGATGAAAACGCTTTAGCCAAAATAAAAAATAAAACTGACTATTTTAATGCATGGTCCATGAGTAAATGATCAAGTACATAGAAGATCCCTCTGTTTGAAGAAATGTTTTTCAGGTAGTGGGTAAAACTGGTTTGTTCGGCAGCCTATACCTGTATTGGATGTTCAAACTTATTACCTAGCTAATTAAGTCTTTTCACAATATAATAAAGCTTCTTTTTAGAGTGATTCCAAACAGCAGTCACATGTGAAGTTCTGTCATAACCAAATGGGTCACAGCACACAGAAAAGTAAAATTTTTAATATTTAATTTCTCAATTTTCCTAAATCAAGGAATGCCTTCCAATTTTTACTAAGAATGGAAACACAAGAAAAGGTTCAATTTCACCCCAAACTGGGAAATGAGTTACGTAGACTCTAGACTCTATCGACACACATGCACACACTCTTGAAAATGGTCTTTTAAATCATCCCAGAAGACACAAACTTCCTGCTTACAGTGCACACCTAGAGATCCACGAAGAGAGCAAAGCAGTGGAAGCAGGAAGTGGTAGCAGGATGTGGACTGGGAAGGCAGATGGTCTCAGGTAGTGATTTCCTCCCTGATCTTCCTGCCGCAGTGCAAACCTGTGCTCCCGCTCCATTTTACATTGCTTCAAGCAGCTTCAACCATCTTGTACTGTGACTATAGACTTTACAAATTGTGTTTGCTACAATTTTATTCCTCTTTATTTTATGTTTGTACTTTCTTTCTCCTCCCTGCCATCTTGGTTCTTCAATTCCAGTTTCATAAAACATACCTTAGGAAAAGTGGATTTTGAAAGGAAGGAAAGAAGGGAGGATAGAGAGAANAAGAAAAGGTTCAATTTCACCCCAAACTGGGAAATGAGTTACGTAGACTCTAGACTCTATCCACACACATGCACACACTCTTGAAAATGGTCTTTTAAATCATCCCAGAAGACACAAACTTCCTGCTTACAGTGCACACCTAGAGATCCTTGAAGAGAGCAAAGCAGTGGAAGCAGGAAGCGGTAGCAGGATGTGGACTGGGAAGGCAGATGGTCTCAGGTAGTGATTTCCTCCCTGATCTTCCTGCCGCAGTGCAAACCTGTGCTCCTGCTCCATTTTACATTGCTTCAAGCAGCTTCAACCATCTTGTAGTGTGACTGTAGACTTTATAAATTGTGTTTGCTACAATTTTATTCCTCTTTATTTTATGTTTGTACTTTCTTTCTCCTCCCTGCCCATCTTGGTTCTTCAATTCCAGTTTCGTAAAACATACCTTAGGAAAAGTGGATTTTGAAAGGAAGGAAAGAAGGGAGGATAGAGAGAAAGAAAGAAAAAGAGAGGAAAAAAATTTCCTTTCTCCCTTTTCATATATAGACAAGATTTTTTTTTCTTTTGCTAGCAGTTTTTCCCCCAAAGGAATGTGTCTTGCTTATTACAGTATTTAGTATATTTCATTTAATACAATGTTTTTTATTCAATTTCTGTGTATTCCAAAAACCTTTCAGAAACATGCAGTTTGAAAAGTACATTGAAAGCAGAAAAAAATCACCAACTTCTGGTGTAGTGCTTTTGTTATTAAAAAAAAAGGATAATCTCATTAAAAATGAAATGAGATGTTATTAATTTTGGATTGGTAAGTGACCATTAAGCAATTTTAAACCTACTGTTTTTGCCAGTTGAAAATTTTAATTGTAAGATAGATTTTAAATATTTAGAAGAAACTCCAATTCAATACAACATCTGAATTCAGGATTTTAAAACATTTAAGTGGAAAGTTTTTTTCGTGTTTAATTTGTATTTGTTTCCAAAAAAAGGCAACACCAAAAAATAAAAATAAACAGGAGGTGAAGGGGAGAAGATGAAACAGAACAACACAGTGTGTTTCTATTTGCATTGCTAATTTCTTTTAAAGAGAAAACTTAAAAGTGTTGACATTTTTAATCAAGTCTATAGAATACAGGCATTTCTCCCTAAAATATATTCAAGTCTCTCTTGGTTTTATATATCTTCGACTTAACATTTACTAAATTTTATTCTGAAACTGAGTTTTAAAAACTGGAACACTTTTGAAGAGAAATGCTTCTGCCTAGACATTTCAGTAATAATGAGATTCCTGATGAAAACCCATAATGAGGAATGTGAAACTAGTCACTCTCGGCTTGGCTATTGCTGTCCTGAAGTATCTGCTGGTATTTTCTTAGGTTATACATAGACAGTTAAATTTTCCACTTTTTTATTCTTCTTTTTTTTTTTTTAACTGGTAGGCATGCATGTGAGGTTTGTGTTTCTTCAAACAGCTGGTTAAAAAAAAAGATTTCTAAGTGAAAGTTTACTAAGGTAGTAGTTCAGTCTTATAGAACATATTTTTTAGTACATTAGTAATGGCTTTTTTATAATATGTGATTGCTAGGTGACAATGTCTGGGAGGGGAATAGATTTCTTTTACGCATTTGGAAAGCAAACCTTTGCAAAGTATCTCGTCATGACTAATGAAAGGGCAACCTTGTCAAATCTAACTTACTCATGTTTTCGTTTATTCATTCTGTTTCTCCTCATTTGCATTGGTGATTTGTAGCACTGGTGTTTAAGAGAAGTTGTAGATATTTGTTTACTGAACAATTCTGAATTTACTGAAGGGGGGAGTCAGAAATCATTGATTAAGAATATTGATATCATGTGTTTGAAACTGACTGCCTCAAATATCACAGTATATTCTTCTCCTGAACAAAGTTGTGTAGCTGAGTCACAAAGCTCGTGTGTGTGCCAGGTCAGGTTACCACTTGGTCCCCATTTCATTTGTTCAGGCACTGAGAATTTGAAAAGCATTCGACTTGTATTTTATAGCTTATAAAATGCTCGTGGTAGAAGAAAAACAAAATATTAGCCTGAATTACTTTTGAAAAAAAAAATTAAATATAGAGAACTTTGTAACTTATAAATAATTTAGAAATCATTATCTGTAAGTGGATAATAAATAGATATACTAAAAAAATTCCTCCTCAGAGGCTTAGAGTTCCATCTGGGAGTGGACCTAGCTCCCTAGCGGACATTTGGAAATGTGTGGAGGAGTTTCTTGATTGTCATAATGACTGGGGACAGCCCCAGGCTTATAGTGGGTTCAGGCCAGAGATGTCAAATAACCCTCGATTCCTATGAGACATTCTGGCTTAATGAAGAACTGTCATATCATAATGCAAATAGCACCCCTATTGAGAACTGATGGTGTCCCTATTCTTAATAGGTATGACATATGGGTGATATTAGAGAAGTAGAATGGATGATTTTCTTCCTCTTGTTCTTTTTTTTTGTATTGAAGCCTCAGGCCAATAAAATGAACTAATTAGGAAACGGAAACCTCCTCTTCCTAAAATTAGAGTTAATGCCCACTTATAAGCAATAAGTGATTTAAAATTTCAATATTTGTGCGAAGAGGTGTGCTGGTTTTATGTAAGGTGGTAATGTGCTGGAAACTGTTTAAATCTTGTTGTAGGAAAATAGTGCTATTATCTCAAAAAACAAAAGATTTTCGGTAATTTCAAGTGATCAAAATTGGGACAACTACAGAGTTTTTAATGGCATTGAACCTGACCTGAAAATAGAATTGAAAATCAAAGTTAACCCTGTCCAGGGCCCAGATATTATGGTTTACATCGACAATAATATATATATATATATATATTATTATATTATATATATATATATTATGACAATAATAATATATATATATATCGATATATATATATATTATTATATTATATATATATATATTATGACAATAATAATATATATATATATCGATATATATATATCAAGGAACAGAAGTTAAATTAAGCCATGTATTTAGTTCATTCTTAGCCAGTTAAAAAATTTTTACCCTTTGTTTTCTCCATTAAGAAGAACTAAGGTTGAATTCATATCTTGTTTTAAAATTTCAAATGTTAAGGATTTTCAAGTTGAATAAGTAAATATTTTCAAGTCCATTAGAGCAAGATCCCCTAAAGGCAACACCAATTTATTACATTCCTTTTTTTAAAGCTTTTAAAATGCAATTTCTCATCCGTGACAGTAACCCTGCTCTCAGACACTTCATTCACACAAAAGTGTAATAATCACTAAAGGTTTTAAGTATTACTCTCTGCAAGGCTTCATTTAAATGGCAGAAAATCCAGCTCATTCAGACAACAACAGAGAGCCAAGCTGGACTTGATGGTGGGTTGGGGGTGGCTATTGGAACCTCCCACTGATACTGCATCGTGAGCAATTGTTCCTTTACTCATTTGTAAAACCTGTTCCATTTTATCAAGGACAATCCCTTTAATAAGAGGTTCGACCTGCTCATAAGGTACAGAACTTCAAGAGAAAAGAAGGTTGGCTTTGAATATACTAAGAAAGATTGAGGAAACCCCTGCATGATACAAAGATTAGCTGCTGCCAAACCGCAAAATTTCCTCATCAGTGGGGCCCTGTGATTTTAGTCACTGAAGGAGTGGAGTTGGGGGAAGCCTAGCAGTCTGGATTTTGCAGGTCAGAGTGAGGTCTGCAGAATCTAGGATTCTTCACCCCGAATCACAATGCATAGCAACCTCATGATAGTAACTTTTCAAATTGATACTGTAATTTACCCCCCTTTCTGTTAACACATCTCCATTCACAGATGCTTAGACATCTTTTCACAAAGATGTTTCCCTTCTCTGGGAACTGCTCTCTCTGCAGAGGCTAACCCATAAACATGGGCTGTTTACAGTAATATAATCTCCCCATTGGACCAAGGGTGAACTCCTGAGCAAGCTGGGCACGCATATTCCCTCCTCTGGGAATTTGTCTCTACCGTTGATAGACCTATAGCATGTACATTTAGTTGTGGAACACTGTCTTCCCTTCATGGACCACATAGAGGGCAAGCCTGTCAAGCAAGTCAGTGGAAATGCAGGACTGCACATGGCAGACAGAGAGAAGTGGAAATGTGCTTCACGGTTTTCCGTCTCCCGATCAGAGCTCCCTCCCAGGGCTGGGCTCCATGGCTGCCATGGCTTCCATGAGACACTCTCATATCACTTACACAGTTCCCTTTAAGTAAGGCACTGTTTCTGTTACTTATAGCCAGAGTCCAATTTCCCTTCGACAAACAGGATGAAACAATGAAAGTGGATCCTGTGGCACCATCTCAAGATATTGATCCTTTTTTAATTCTGATTTTTTAATTCTTCTGTAATTTCTGGTTGGATCCTCAAAGCGTTCACTCTCTTGGAAGATGATGTGGACAACCAGGATCAAACATGTGCAGGTGTGCATTGAACTTGGTCTTCCCCAATTTCCTGAAAAGTTTGAAGCAACCCACCCAATCTTTCTATACCTGTCTACTCATTTGTAAAATTATTCTAGGAGACTAATATGCTATCACCAAGACCCACAGTAGCAGAAACCACATAAACCCATGACAGGACTAGTTACCACGTGCTCTCTACAAATCTCACTTTCTAGACGCAGCTGTTCTTCAGCCAAAAATTCAACAAAATTAAACATTACCGAATTGATTAAAATGTATTCTAACACTGTGTAATGATATCCTTAACTGAAGAGAAGTTTGTAACCTGCACATTGAAGTAAAATACACAGTGATAATGTCTGATCCATCAGGTTATGATTAAAATAATTCTGAAAGTGCCGTGAATGGAGAAATTAAGCTTCTCTCATGGCTATATGATAAGGCAGGTTGATATGATCTATAGGTAATATCTTAATTAAACTTAAGAAGTGGAGGCTATAGATTTAAGTACTTCTGCAGAAACTGTTTTACTAGCTGAGGGAAAGACAAAAATCATACGGCTATTATTTCTATTCTGTATAATACATGTTTCATGTATATTACAAGCAGGGACTTTCTTTCATACATATAGCATCCCAAGAAACATGCTAAGTAAAGGCAACTGTGTGAAATTTACCTATATTTGCAACTTATAAAGGGGGATATACTTAGAAAACTAAAAACGTTATAAAATCCTAAATTACACATTGCCTTTGGCATAATCAATTATATTTTTTCATTGCTGCATACAATGTATTTCATAGCTCTAAAGTGCCATCAGAAAGCACTATCTGCTTAATTACAGCTTTGGAAAAATAATAATAATAATACCATATTTTTAAAAATACAGTGTTTGTTGATTTTCTTACAGACAATAGCATAAATTATTCTTACAATTACATGCTGCTTTGGGCCAAGAGAGGGACCACCCAGAATAGCTTAAAAACAAATTAAATGAAACAATGGTTTTTCAGACATTGTATCCCAGGCAACATAGGACAGTGACTCCTGAGAGAGGGAAAACAAATGAGGTGGGCCTTGCAATTGCCCCGGCTAACAGCCTGGATACAAGTTTCTAGGCCTCAAGATAGGAAGAACAAACACTAGTGGAGCCTGGGAGTCTCCCAATTTTGAGGAAACAGTCAGGAGTCCAAGAACATCACACCAGCTGGAGTTCACAGGGCAGCGTACAAAAGAGGAGAGAGAAAGCTCTGACCCCGCAGCCTGCCGAGGGCCCTCCTCCTGTCTTTTCCTCAAACAGATGAGCCGAGCATTGATCAGCTCATCTGTGTGAGGAAACTACCCGAGGCCAAGCGAAGACCCATCTAGGAGGATAAGAGGGTGCAACACACAGAGCTCAGACAAGGCTAAAAATATTTGTATTCCTACCAGTTGGAGAGGAAAAACCCCCAGCACAAGATAAAGAAAAGTACAGCAAGGTACTTCATAATCAAATACTTAAAACAATCACATATAACTCTTAGCCTATAATTATGTTTCAACCTGAGTCCATGCCTTCTTCCCGTTGCAGAATTCCTATCAGCCAAGTGAAGTTCACACATTCGTTTGAATACCCCGTGATCATGCTTTCCAATACTTTAGGGATGGGGCTGGTTGGTTAGCTCAGCTGGTTAGAGCACAATGTTATAACAACAAGTTCCAGGGTTCAGATCCCTGGACCAGCTAGCCATCCCCCCGCCCCCCCCCAAATGACCAATACTTTAAGGATGTCCATTTATAAAAAATAAAGGATGGCTAAATTTGAAAGTCAACCACAGGATATTTGAAAACCGCCTTTAGCAAATCTCTTTGCACACACACACGTGGCATCTAGAAAAGGCTGCTACACTATAAAATCATTTGCCTTAAAGTTTACTTAGGATATGATGTAGCCTCTTAACTCTCTCCTTAAATTTGGTGACTTTAGACAGTCTCCTTACTTCCCAAAGCTCGTCTCTCTCTTCGCAGAGACTTCACTTGCCTTTTGCTTCATGTTTCTAACCACAGGTGAAATTTGCATCTCCCATAACCAGTCTTGCTCCAGGGATTCCACCCATGGTAAGAGCCCTGATCTGCCTAGAATCCCAGCAGGAAAGGAATGCTTACACAGCTTAGTCTGTCTTACATTGCAGCTTTAAGGAGAACATTTACAAAAATACCTATATTTGATGTTTGTCTAGCATTTGTCATATTTTAAATCTGTAGCATTAGAATCCTTTTCTTATTTGGGAGAAATTCTCTATGTAAGCATAAAGCTGAAAATGCTGGGACCTAAGTCCTGGACCTAGGATTCAGCACTGCCCCAGACTTCGCTTCTGGAGCAAGGGACACAAGGAGAAGGAGGAATTCTCAATGGAGAATTCTCTTTGGTCATGGCTGCTGGATTGGTGGCAACAAGATCAAGTCTTTGAGGACAGTGTACCAGTAGTCTGGTAACATACAGCAGTAGCATTCAATGCCCAGTGCCAGTGGTGCCAGTGGCCCAACCAACTGCATCTGGTGCTTGGTAGAAAAACCACGGTTCTGGGGTGATTTGTGGTACTGTTTCAGGCTGCTCCCAGCCTGGTTCATCAGCCTGTCCATTGCTTACTTGAGCTACTCAACATGTTTTTTAAATAAATTCCTTTTGGCCTAAATCAGCTATTGTCAGTTCCTCTAAGCGCCTACATGTAAAATCCTGCTTCGATACATAATAACCAAAATACTTATACCAGAGGTAGGAGAATAATATGTAAGATGAACCCAAAATTTGGATTCAAAACTCAGAGGTCCTAGATTTGAATCATGGCTCTTTCCACTCAAGTTTGGGTGATTTGAGGCAAGTCATAAATCCTTTTTGAGTGTCAAGTTCTTCAGATATAAAGTGGAGAAAACAGCCTGGTAGAATGATTGGGGGAATTTAATAAAATAATGTTACAGAAAACCAGCCCAAATTACGATCTTTAAAGGCTTTAAAAATGAACTCTTTTCACATTACATTAAAATTATTTGTGGGAAGATGTATTCTTTACTAGATTGTAAGATACTATACTAGTCACCTTCTGATGCAGCAAGGAACAACCAACAAATCTCAGTGGCTTACAACAGCAAATATTTGTTTCTCATTCCCAGGTCTGAGGGCTGACTGGCTTGCCTGAGCTCACCTGGGGTCATCTGGTTCCAGGCTCAGGTACACTATGTGTGCTCTCATTCTCGGGCCCAGCTAGAGGGCCAGTGGCTCTTGAGGGCAGGCTCTTTGCATCCTGGGTGACAAGAGTGCAAGAAGCCAAGGCAAACCTTGCCAGGACATTTGAACCTGCTTAGATTCACACACCATTGTCCTGGCCCAACAGGAATGAGACAGGGAAGTATCTCCCTCACACAAAGTGGGTGCAGGGAAAAGTGGATATTTGCTGAACAGTAACGCTATCTACCACGGCTACCAGTAGGCATATACAATACCTTGTTTTTTCATTTCATAGTCTAAAACATAATTTAGCACAAATCAAGTGTTTAAAGGGTGATTGATAAGTGGAGTCATGAATTCCAGGGCCAAAATAGATAGACAATAGCTCTAAAAGAATTCTTAGATATCACCCAATCCTTCCAGGTAACTTTAAAGGATGAAAAGCTGAGACCCATAAAGTTATATGGGAATTTAATGCATGCATGTTTCCAGCTGGTCTAATGCCTGTGTTGAAAATGCCTTTCTATCAGGTAGCATAACTTCAGGTTCCTCTCAAGTCTGGAGTGTTGATAGGAGAGGAAACCTTCCATTCTGAAATGTACAGTCAACTCTGTTAAACAGGGCATAATGCTGAAAAGCCAGAGCCATGTATTAATTCCCTCTATTACTATTAACTATGGATAATTAGCCCCTGGTTGAAAGCTATTAACCACAAGGTAAGAGAGATCTGCTCTGTGCATGTAGCTGACGAAGTGTAAATCCACCGCCTCTTAAAGAATTGGAGCATACGATTTTCTCCATTTAAGAGGGTAGTGCATGACTCATTAAAAGCTGTCCATCCATGTTTTCCTTTCTTCTTTCTTTTTTTTAAATGTGACTCTCTGAAACACATTTTTGTGAGTTTTCTTAAAGGTGCCATACTACAGTTGAATCTCAGATGAGCCCATTTGCTCTAAGAACTCAGAGTTAACCAGGAATGATCAACACACATGGCTCCACTCAGTTCTGACTCCCGGCTCTCAGATAAAATACACTTTTTACTCACATGTAAAACTTCAGCCCATTAGCAAGGGAGAGCTCAAATAAAGTGAGGGTATGATAGATCGAGCTATGAAAACAATTTAGCTGGGATTCAAAATACATCTGGCTAATCTCTAATTACTAATTTCTCTTGTACTTTGCTAAAGATTATAGCAGAAAGATTAGTGATAAAAAATCTCTGTGGCTCTCAAAATTACAGTTTTAAAATGCAAGTTGATTTACTATAGCAAAGCAAAGTAGAAGTTGGATATATATATATATATATATAATATATATATATACATATATGAGAAAATATGAATGTGATCCTTCTATCTTAAAAGTGTTTACAAGGTAATGCAAGTTGATTTACTATAGCAAAGCAAAGTAGAAGTTGGATATATATATATATATATATTATATATATATACATATATAATATATATATATATACATATATGAGAAAATATGAATGTGATCCTTCTATCTTAAAAGTGTTTACAAGGTTTTTTTTTTATTTTTTAACTATTTTAGCATTATTTTAACTATTAGGAAAAAAGAAAGGAAATATTCAGATATTATTATTTTGTTTTAAAAAAACCTTGAATTGACTTCTTTAGAGCAGAAGAACCAGCTTAATCTGTGACTTATAGCCTAGTCATATTATTTTGTATGATATGTAAGCACTAAGGGAAGGACAAGTTTACTCACATTCTATCTAAGTAAAGATTAGAGTACAATATCTAACCAACATCTTTATTATCAATCCTTAACTGATATCCATCATTATTTCATGGATGTAAACTCTTTCTGAATCTGATTATAAGTCTATTTTGTTACCTCTAAAGGTAAATTATTTCATTGAATTGTAAATATGTACAAGTATTGCTTTTATTTACTCCAAATTTTCCTTCTTAAGCTCAAACATATAGCCATCATTTCAGTTCTCATCAAGTAAGTTTGTTTGTCCTAGACTCTTCTGAATCAAATAGAATTGCAGTTAGCTGCTGGGAATAGAGATGCAATCACAGCAGCTTAAATGCTTAAGGGTTTCTTTCACTAAGGATCAGCTGAGATTTAGACAGCTCAGGACTGGTTTAGGGGCTCCCCAGTGTCCCCAGGCTCCTTTATAAACCCTTAGATAGAAGCAGCCTAAGCCAGGGAGCCATCTGTTACTGAGCTGTCAATCTGATACAGCTGATATTGCTTTAAGAGGTATGACTAAGTTGTTTGCACCTGAAAATGACTTTGGACACTCTCTGCCTGCACATATGGCAGAAAGGCTTTTATCAGATCAGTGCTCCCACCAAGAATAATTAAAATAGCTGGATGCAATTTCAAAAACATCTGTGCGAAAGCATCACCAAAGATGTGAAAGACCAAGATCCCAGAGAGAAGCTGTATTAGTTCTGTTTCTGTTGCTTATAAGAGAATACCTGAAACTGGGTAATTAATAAGGAAAAGAGGTTTATTTGGCTCACAATTCTGGGACAGCAGCATCTGGTACAGGCCTCAGGCTGCTCTTACTCACGGCAGAAAATGGTAGGCAGCTGGCAGTGGGTACAAGCAGATTACGTGGGGAGAGGAAGCAAGAGAGAGAAAGGGGCGGTGCCAGGGTCTTTTAAACAACCAGCTCTCATGGGAACTAATAGAGCAAGAACTCACTCACTACCCCCCCCCCACCCTGGGCATTCATCTATTCATGAGGTATCTGTCCCCATAATCCAAACCACTCCCAACACTGCTAAGTTGGGGATCAGATTTTAACATGAGCTTTGGGGGGACAACATATCCAAACTGTATCAGAAGCAAAGTGCAGAAACGAGCCCAGCATTTGGCCCAACATTAGCCTGGAGGAATTTGTTGGTTTATAAGAAGTGGCCTAAAAACCAAGGACCTAACAGCAAAGAAGCCAAGAAACATGGAAGCCAAAAGCAAAGTAGCACCAAGAGCCCGAGATGCTCAGCAGACCTTTAAACTGGGGGCAAAATTTAGAGTTCATGGCTTGCCAAGAAGGAGGGACTTGGCAAATATCATAGGAGGCAGGCCTAGTCTTGCCAAAGATTAATCCTTCAAATCATCTCTACCTTCCAGAAGACCAAAATGAGCTACCCCTATTGTACCCACCTTCCAGAAGGAAAGGAAACCTTCTTCAGGAGGAATGCTTCCCCATTCCTTTTAGGAAGCCAGCATAATCCTGACATCAAAATTAAGAGAACATTACCCCCCCTTTCCCCCCAAAAAAGGAAAACCATAGGACAATCTCTCTCATGAACAAAAATGCAAAACTCCAGAACAAAATATCATCAAACAAGGGCCTGAAATAAGTAAAAAAGATAGTACCTCACAACTAAACCATGTTTACTTCAGGTTTTCAAGCTTGGTGTAGTATTTTTAGCAAATCAATCACTATAATTTGCTACATTAATAGAATCAGAAGAAAAATATATAATCATCTCAACTGATGAAAAAAAGTACTTGATAGAATAATAACTGAGTGTAATTAAAAAAAATCTCTTTGAAAATTAATCTCTTTGAAAATTATGCTACAAAAATTGAATTCTTAACTAAAAACCTACCCATAGGGAAAAAAATCTCCCATGGCACAAGAGAAAACACTCTTGGATAACCTTTACAGTGAGGCTTTGCTAAGTAGCCAGATTTAGAATTTGATCTTCTTCCCTTGTTATTAATTTTCAGCCTTATCCAATACCTCTAATTGAAAGGGGTATAGTTCCAATAACTGTTAAAAAATTCCTTTTAGAGCTGAGAGAATATCTCTTTTGTCAGTTTTTAGTTTTGGGTCAAGATTTAGCCTCTCTATTAGCTAAGTATGTGTTTAAAGCCATGAGTTATAATGTAAGAGATTAAAAGTCAGATTTGCCCAGTTTCCACGCTTTTCCCCACACCCAGGGTGCTAAGCAGAATTGGAATCTACTAAGACATGCTCAGGAAAGCTTCAAAAGGGAATAGCTTCAAAATCCTTCTCTGTAACAATGAATGGTAGAGAGCAATGAATTCTCGTGGATTAGCATTTATGTACAGTGGCCTTATTATTGCTAATCACTGTCAATAAAAGGTCACTCTATTGCCCTCCATTTGAGGAAAATAATGAGAATGTATCCGATGAACTGCAATCCTGGTCAGTATTGGGAAATTTTAGTGTTGTAATATCTAATTAAACCTTGAGAGCACTGGTTCTTGAGAGCACTGGTTCTTGAGTAACTCCTGAAAAAAAGCACATAAAAATTATTAAACAAAAAGAAAAGAAAAGAAAAGAAAAATCTCAAGGTCCAGAGGGATTTACTGGTGAAGTTAAGTAAATTTTTAAGAAAGAAATAATGGCAATATTACATAAGCTCTTTCAGAAAAGTAGAAGAGGCGTCAATACTTCCCAACTCATTTTTTGAGGTCAGCATTACTGTGATACCTGCATGAGGGAAGATATGGCAATAAAAGAAACCCATGGCACCAACGAAAATAGACACAAAAATAATCATTAATAATGTTAGCAAAGAGAACTCAACAAAACACAAAAAGGAAAATAAACCGTGGCCAAGTGCAGTTTATCCTAGGGGCATAAGGTTAGGTTAAATTTGAAACTCAATCAACATTATTCACCATTTTAACAAAATAAAAGAGAGAACCTTAAGTTCATTTGATTAGATACAAAGAAAGAATTTGACAAAATTCAACAGTCATTCATAATTAAAAACTCTCGGATAATTAAAAAGAGAGGTAATATCCCGGATCTTTTTTGTGTGCACTCATTGCATATGGTAATATAACTAAAGTTTATTATGTAAAAAATCAGATTTGGAGGGAAATATCATGTATTTCATTTTGAATAGGTTGGATTTAAAGTGCTCTTGCTTTGGGAGCATATAAGAAGAGATTCCAACAGGACAGCGGTTGACAGTTCTGGAGGTCATAGACAAGGTATGGATTAGAATTATAAATGTGGGAGCCATGGCCATGCAGAAGGTTATTGAAGCAATAGTTACTGATGAGGTTGCGCAGAGGCTACATAACATGGTGTTGATGGGTATGGGCTTTGGAATCTCATGGCTTGAATTATACCCAGCCTTTAGCATTTATTAGTTATCCTGGACAAAAAAATACAACTTCTCCCTCTTTCTCTTTAAAAGTGGGACAATGGTATACCTACCATTATGATACATCTACCTCGTGGTACACCATAAGGATGTTATGAGAACTAACATAATTTTATGTGTAAAATGTTTAGAACATGGCTTGGCACATACTAAAAATTCTATAAATTTTAGCTTTTTCTGTTGCTGTTGTATCGAAAGAAAGAAAACAATAAAGAGAGAAACTTGTACCAAGTACTTTGGTTTAGAACTCTCATATTTACATTGCTTGTGCATCTTGATTATAAAACTCTGTTCATTTTTCATTAGTTAATTTTGATTCCTTCACCATTTTAGATTGTGTTCTCTCAATCTAATCTTCTCGAAAGCAGACCCTGAGACAAGGAGGTGAGAGCATGTAGTTTACTTGGACGGTGATCCCAAGAAACATTGTTAGAGCAGTAGGGAATGAGACAAAAAGAAATGAAGCCAATATAGTATATATTATCACCCTGGTTATTAATACAGGCAAATGTGACTTAATTTCACTGTGGAGACAATGTAGAACACATCTCAGAGTTACTCCAACTGAGGGTAGAGAAAGTGGGCTTATCTTTTCACTAACTTCCCAACTGTCCAAGGTTGAGAGCTCCTACAGAAAAGGCTTGCCTTTTGCACAGGCTAAGAGTTTTCCCAAGGCCATACAAAAGCCCTCGGGCAGAGAGTAGCATAGATTTCATTAAGCAGGCTTTGGTGTGTAGAAGTGAGAGCTAAGGAGATATGGTAGGACACCCATATCTAACGCTACACCCACACTCGAAATAGGAAATATAATAAATAGTAACACTTTTGTCTATTTTAGTAACTAATCTCATTGTTCTTGAAGGAGCTTTGTAAATTTTTTTAAAAACTTTAAAAAATATGTATAAAGCAGCTAGATTCAAGAAATTCTACTTGAAAAGCCTCATGCATTTTTATGAAACACTACCCAAGTTTAAAAGGCCAAGGACAACTATTCTTTAACATAACAAATCACTAAGTGAACAGTTACTTGTATGCCAGTAATGGTAAAAAATAAGAGAAAAAACATGCATCCCTAAATCATGACATGTGAGTGTCAACGTAAAAACTGTCCAATCCAGATGTTTTTTTAAATTACACTTAGTCTAGTTTTTTGCCTGGAGCCTGAGCAGCTTTCTGGTCCATCTCTCACTGAAACATTAAAATCAAGATCAGTCCTTTGTATGCTGTAGGTAAAATCTGTCCCACTTTAAACAAGCCCCCTTATGGTCTCTCTTTACCTGCTGCCCTTAACAGAACCAGACTCTTCCCTGACCTTTCCCCAGTAGCAGCTGCTACTCACCCAGTTTACCAGAAGGTCAAAGGTTACCGTTCTCCTCCCCATCCTGCACTCCTGACTCTTTCTTCTTCCAGACCATAATTCTTGCCCTTCTTGTAAAAGCCCATCTTTCTCTGTGGGACTCACCCAGTTTACCAGAAGGTCAAAGGTTACCGTTCTCCTCCCCATCCTGCACTCCTGACACTTTCTTCTTCCAGACCATAATTCTTGCCCTTCTTGTAAAAGCCCATCTTTCTCTGTGGTTTAACTCAACCTCCTCCCACCACTTAGTTATGGTCCACTCTTTCTCACTTTCTAGGAGAAA
>NW_007728491.1:202108-204118 GCF_000696425.1 Galeopterus variegatus
TTAACTCAACCTCCTCCCACCACTTAGTTATGGTCCACTCTTTCTCACTTTCTAGGAGAAACCTCCCTGACCCTAGACCCTCTGCCCTTGCACTGCCATCCTGTATTTTTCTTTAATTACACTCTGAATTATTATTATTATTATAAAATTCTACATTCATCTATACATGTTGACTATTGGTATTTTAGATGGCCCTGGAAATTTTAGCAATGTATACTTATTTTCTCATTTGATTCTTATGATGACTAAATTTATCCCATGTTTGCTAATGAAGAAACTGAGGCTCAGTAGGGTTAACAAACTTGCCCACTATCACACAGCTAGAAAGGCTTGAGCCCGTCCAGTGTCACACCCAAGTTGCCTGACTCCAGAGCTTGCTCTTCTACCCACAATGCTCCACTGCCTCCACAGCATTTTAATTTTGTTTTATCATTATTAATTATTTTATATTTTCTTGCAAGATTCTAAGCTTTGTGAAAGAAGAGATTGTATCTAATTGCCACATACCTATTTCCTAAACCCATGCTTGGCACAAAACAGGTGTCTGATTTATGTTTGTTTCATAAATGAATGAATAAACCAGTCAATACCCAATCTTGCATTGCAAAATAACTAAAGGGATGGTGGGTCAGGAGTTTTATTTTCCTATGATAAAATCATGTATATTTACTAAAACAGGACCACAAAAACAAATTACTCATTACTAATTCATAGCACATGTTGCTTTTATATTTCTGTTTTGGAAAAATGTCATTTGCATGTGAATGTGTCAGTTTAGACTAGTTGTAAGAAGGCCAGTTTCAATTAATGAAATATTCTTAAAGGAATAAAATTTTCTTGCTTAGATTTATATTGCAAGAAACCAAGGTGATAAGATTTGTTAAATGGATCTGCATAAATAAATAAATTAGAATTAGCTTTTCAAATAAATTTTTAAAAACATCAACACATATGCCCAAGACCATGCTAAGTGTTGTGGGGAATATAGAAGTAGAAGATGCAAGCCTTGTACTTTACAGTCCACTTTGATATATGAAACAAATAATGGACAGAACAAGCATATCTCTAATTAGATGGCATTTTGTACAGTACAGATTACAATGTTAAAAATATTCTGATCTGGAAATTCTTCCTGCAGGTTGGAACAGTCAGGAAAATTTAGGGGAGGAAGATGAACTTTAGCTGAGAGAATACAGGCTTTTCATGAATAGATATGTGGGAATGTTAGGAGAAATGCAGGGAGCTGGTGAGCAGAAACAGAAAGGCAACTTGCTTGCCACAGAAACAGTTTGTGGAAGGAAGAAATAAATGACAATGCTCTGTTACCAATGAGGACCAGCTGGTTGATGGAGGGCTGTGACCGCCAAGCTGAGCATTTAGATTCAGTGCACACATTAGTGGAGAACTACTGTGGGTTAAGAGCAGAGCATTTATATGATGATGCGGGTACTAGGATGATAGCACCCACATTACTTTTAGAAAAATAAAGGAAGAGGGGAGGCTGGGGATAGAGAGATCAACTAGGAGGCTACCATAGTTATTTAAATATGAGGTGAAAGAGACCTGGATTACAGTTAAGGCAGGAGGAATCAGAAGGAATAAAGAGATGTAAAAGACAGCATGAAGGCAGAATTGAAAGGGCCTCTTGACCATCTGGGCAGACAGATCTAGGGAAAGAAAGAAACAAGCAGCAAAGTTGTACATCAGAAGAACTGGACCAACTGTGATACCATTGCTAGACATGGAAGAACTACCTGTGGAATTAGCTGGTGGGGTAAACAAGGGAAATAAGAAGTTCAGACTTAGACACATTGCTCTAGAGGTGACAGAGAATCATACACATGGAATTTCTTAAGGCTTTTATAAACATGAGAGAAATTTAAAGGAAAATCTTGGCTACAAATTTATCTGGAAATAAAACATAATATATAGAGAGTTTTTGAAAAAAATCTCCTTGTAAGTAAGTTTATTTGTCCATTTGTGTTGCTATAACAGAATACCTGAGACTGG